>NC_086318.1:375650322-375945322 GCF_036172605.1 Pelobates fuscus | reverse complement strand
ATGACGTTTTTTGCATTTTTCACGCACAAACAGCACTTACAGGGACGATATTATTGCTGCAATACTTTTTACTGTTTTGAAACACAAATATTTGTGTTCAGCGAAGTCTCCTGAGTACAACAGTACCCCTCATGTACAGGTTTTATGGTGTTTTCAAAAATTACAGCGTCAAATATAAGGCTTGTGTTTAATTTTTTTCACATTAAAATTCGCCAGATTGCTTACGTTGCCTTTATGACCCTATGGTAGCCCAAGAATGAAAATTACCCCTATGATGGCATACCATTTGCAATAGTAGACAACCAAAGGTATTGCAAATGGGGTATGTCCAGTCTTTTTTAGTAGCCACTTAGTCACAAACACTGGCCAAAATTGGCGTTTTTTGCATTTTTCACACACAAATACAAACGCTAACTTTGGCCAGTATTTGTGACCAAATGGCTACTAAAAAAGACTGGACATACCCCATTTGCAATACCTTGGGTCGTCTACTATTGCAAATGGTATGCCATTATGGGTGTAAATTTATTTCCTGGGCTACTATACAGTCTCAAAGGCAACGCAACCAATCTGGCGAATTTCAATTTCAAATGTAACACGCTATATTTGACCCTGTAACTTCCCAAAACACCATAAAACCTGTACATAGGGGGTACTGTTTTACACGTGAGACTTTGCTGAATACAAATATGTGTATTTTATTGCAGTAAAAGCAAACAGTATTATGACATTGACAGTTAAAATGTCATGAAGAACGAAAAAAAACGTATTTTCTCCCATTTTTTTCATATTAAATTATGTTTCATAGCTAAATATTTGATATTAAATGAAAGCCCTGTTTCCCCTAAATAAAATGATATATAATAAGGGGGGGTGCATTTAATATGAAAGAGGTGAATTACGGTTGGACAGACATATAGCGCAAATGCCAGGTTTTGTTTACGTTTTGTTTCGTTCACAACTTGTACATTTGGCTGCGGTGTTAAGGGGTTAAATAATCAATACTCAAAACTTTGCAAATATATTAAACAGAAAGGTCTGAAATATCACATTGACAATTATTAAAACCCTTAACTCCGTACGTAGATGAAGCTATTTTGGCAGCATGTACAGCTTGAAATTTTTTCGGTTATGAGGCATCAAGCTTTGCTCATCTGGATTTCAGTAGTTTCTGCCATTTACCGCAGATCCTCTCAAAAGGTATCAAAGGAAAGCCCTACTTGTCCTTTAAATAAGGAAATAGAATGTGTATGGGTGCACTTAAATAGAACGGGTGAAATTGTGATGTAATTCTGCCATGTGTTCATCCTCATAAATCACATTATTACATTGTAAAAAAAAAAAAAATTCTAGATTTTGTTTTGGTTCAGAAGTGGCACAGTTGCCTCCCTCCTTAAAGGGATACTATAATCACCAGAACAACTACAACTTAATGTAGTGGTTCTGGCGTTTACTGCTTTTTTTTTTTTTTTTTTTAAATGTGGTGTGGGCACTTGCCGTTTCTTGGGTTTGGCTCCACTGGCTGTTCCTTCTAAATTAAAACCTGTTTGTAGAACAATAAAAATTAGCGCAGTGTGTTTCGCTGGTTATGTGCAAAAAGCCTATGACTGAGGAATCGTTCAATTGACTATTGTCAGCCAAAGAGGCGAAGCAGCAAAAAAACAACAACAACAAAAAAAAAAACATGGGCTAAAAGGCAAGCAAATCCTCACACAGCATGTTAGTATGCCTAGATAGTTAGCAGGGCCTATAGTGCTAGGTAAACAGGTTTGTATGTCTAGCATATATATATATATATATATGACATCTAAAGGTCACTTAGAGATACCCTATGCAGCAAAACAGACTATAATAGAATATAAAGGTGGTTAGTAGTGCCTGGCACCATCACCTGGTGATCTGTTAAAGCATTTATCAAGGTGTTCACACTTACCTTGCACTCAATACTGGTTATGCTGTCTACACTGTTCCTTTAATGAGAAAACTTTACATTTCTGATGGAAATACACATGGCAAAAGTGTCTTAATAAACCCACTCACCATGACTCCTATTAAACGTACACCTTAGTGTACACATTGCAGGAGGCCCCCTGGTACAATACCTGGAGAACTATTATCATAAACAACATTGCAAACAGCACAAGGGACGTAAATACATTTTTTTCTCTGTCGTAAAAAATAAACATAAATAACGGCTTCGGAGCTAGTGACCGAACAGAGCTGACTGGGATTCTCACACAACGCGAGCAACCCGTACGGCACTCCCGCACCTTCACCAGCAAATCTACGCTGAGCAGACCTGGACAGGCAGCTCACAGTCAGCTAGCCGGACTATGAAAGCTTACTTCTGATTGGTCAGCAGTCTGTACGGCGATCTCTGTGCCCGCGCTTTTTTCAGCCGCCAATCAGGTAGCAGGACGCTAGTAACCCCGCCCCCTTTCCCACCTCCCACAGTTGTGTTGTGCAAATTGTCCCAACATTCCATCCTGCTTTACTGGGCGACCGATGCAGAACGCGTCAATGCTGCGACAGTGCCCGCTGCTGGTACCCCAGGACCTGCATGGGAGAGTGTATGATGGCTTCCTCAGCCTCCAGGTAGCACATACACACACTGTTACTGCTGCAGTTACTGCCATAGTAATGCCTTTGGGAGATATGGGCATTTATACAGCGCAGCTGTCAGTATGGCTTAGGACAAGTTTTAGGCACTAGGAGTGTTACAATCTGTTCTACCTGTTTCTTGGGTTTATTTATTGACCATTTAGCTGTTCTAGTGATATGGCAGAAATAGATTTTAGAGTCTGTGACATAGATGATAACATGTAATAAAAACCTTTTGTGGTACACCTTTTTTTTATTTTTTATTTTATCATACATTCAGATAAATGTGACAACTGCATATAGATGTAGCTCTGCCCCCTGTAATATTTCTGGAATAGTGAGAAGCACACTATGTTCACACAGACCACTTCAGCTGATTGAAGTGGTCTGGGTGCAGTGTCCCTGCCTGTCACACCTAGTCCTGCAATGTGAAACATTGCAATTTTTGAGAAACTGCAATGTTGACAATGCATTATTAAGACAGCCTCCCTCTAGAGGTGCATCAGGGATTTTACAAGACTTTAGGTCGCCTAACTGATGGTGGACGTTCTCACGCTCTGCATGAGGACATACAGCGTCAGTTAAATCCCTATAGGAAAGCATTAAAGGGACTCACCAGTGCCAGGAAAACATTTGTTTTCCTGGCACTGCAGGACCCTGCAGTCCCACTCCCCATCCCATGTTGTTGAAGGGGTTAAAACCCCTTCAGTGACTTACCTGAGTCCAGCGCCGATGTCCCTTGGTGCTTGGTCAGGCTCTGCCTATTCCCCTCCCCCGCCGGCTGACATTGACTTAATGCACATTTAATGCTTTCCTATGGTGATTCCAGCGACGTTGGCGGTCCTCCTGCATAGCGTGAGGACGTCCAGCGTCGTTTAAAACACTTTTCGTGTTCTGATAGACAGCCACTAGACGAGGACTTAACCCTGCAAGGTAATTATTAAAGGACCACTATAGTACCAGGAAAACATACTCGTTTTCCTGGCACTATAGTGCCCTGAGGGTTCTCCCATCCTCAGGGACCCCCTCCCACCGGGCTCTGGAGAGAGGAAGGGGTTAAAATCTTACCTTTCTCCAGCGCCGGGCGGGGAGCTTTCCTCCTCCTCTCCTCCTTTCTCGCGACGTCATCGGCTGCATACGCATGCGCGGCAGGAGCCGCGTGCGCATTCAGCCGGTCTCATAGGAAAGCATTTACAATGCTTTCCTATGGACGCTGGCGTCTTCTCACTGTGATTTTCACAGTGAGAAGCTTGCAAGCGCCTCTAGCTGCTGTCAATTAGACAGCCACTAGAGGCTCTGGAGGCAGGATTAACCCTCAATATAAACATAACAGTTTCTCTGAAACTGCTATGTTTATTAAAAAAAAGGGTTAACCCTAGCTGGACCAGGCACCCAGACCACTTCATTAAGCTTAAGTGGTCTGGGTGCCTATAGTGGTCCTTTAAGGGTGGTGGGAGTTGGCACCGAGACCACTCCAATGGGCAGAAGTTGTCTGGGTGCCTGGAGTGTCTTTTTAATGCAAGGGAGCCCTAATGCGCCCAGGACGCTCACCACACGTGCACATTAGGTCCCCCTCGCCCGATGACGTCTGAGTAGGCGTAGCACCGTAAAATGGTGAGTTAAACTCTATATTAATCAGATCGTGTCTGAGTAGACAGCGTTGCTGTGAAGGAGAAAAGGTAAGGTAAGTAAAATGTTTTTTTATTTTTTTTTTATATATAACCTTGGCAGCACTGGCCCAATCACCTAAACGGTGACTATGACACTGTACGTTTAGGAATACATATTTTATTCCTTTATTTTTAATATACAAATTCTTTCATCAAGGTTTGAAAGGAAATATATATATTTTAAATAATGAGTATATACTAAAAAAAAAAAAAAAAGTGAAAAACTGATCCATACCTTTTTAGTTTGGTAGAACAGCATTTGATTACCTACGATTACAGGGTTTTTCACTAAACTGTGGATTAGGGATCGACTGTTTATCAGTCTGGCCGATATTCTGTATTTTCAGCAATATCAGTATCGGCCAATAAAGATACCGATAATGCAGACCAGGGTGCTGGGGGGCCCAGCACATTTTTACTTACCTTCCCAGCAGCTCCCTTCAGCTCTTGTGTAATGCAGCTCCCTTCAGCTTTTGCGAGTCCCGTGGCCGTCAGAGCGTTACCATGGCAACACTCCGCGCGGCACACAGGCTGCGAGAGTTAGACAGGGGAGCTGCTGGGAAGGTAAGTAAGTGTGTGCTGGGCCCTTTCTGCACAGTCCATGCCACCGGATCAGCAGGGAATGCCATATCCTCCCTCCCTGGCCAGGTAAGAAGCAGGAACTAAAACATAATAAAAAAAAAAAAAAAATGAAATCAAAAAATTAAAATGCCCCCGTCCCATTTTACACACTTAACATACCTACACACACACTACACAAACACACACGCTCTGCATTCATTAAATACACGCACTACACAACACTCTGCACTCATTATATACACAAACACACTGCATTCATTATATATAAACACACAACACAAAAACACTGCATTCATTATGTACACACACACACTATACAAATACTCACGGCACAAACACACACACTCTGTATTCACTATACACACACTACACAAACACACACACTCTGCATTCATTATATACACACTACACAAACACACTGCACTCACTATATACACATTACACAAACACACACTCTGCATTCACTATACACACTCTACGCAAACACACTCAGCATCCACTACACACACACACACACACTGCATTCACTATATACACATTACACAAACACTGCATTCACTACACAAACACACACTGCATGACATAAACAAAAATTAGACGGAATATCTTACATACACATAACAGTGGAAATTCGGATGGTGTGAGTGGCGTTCCTATAACAGGATAAAAAACAAAGGGAACAAATAATGGTGCAGTATCGTTGGTACTGACAGGGACAATTGTAATATTCCCAATAGGATCCCAATAAATTTGCTCTCACAAACAAGGAGCCAATCAATATCCGGCTCAGATCATCAGCTTTGTGGGGTATCAGAGGTCCCACTC
The DNA here is from genome assembly GCF_036172605.1 of Pelobates fuscus. Taxonomy (NCBI): domain Eukaryota; kingdom Metazoa; phylum Chordata; class Amphibia; order Anura; family Pelobatidae; genus Pelobates; species Pelobates fuscus. The sequence continues at coordinate 375,939,644 of NC_086318.1, read as the reverse complement.
CCTCCTTTGTGTGTGCAGAGTCTTCCTTTGGTTGCAATCACAGGCATACAGTAGTAGTAATTGAAGTGCTTTATTCCATAAAGTGCACAAATATGTTAAAAATAAATAAAAACCTTACAGTCTGTACTGGTTAGTCTTGGGAAAGTAGCAATACGCGTTTCGCCTCTCTGGGAGGCTTCCTCAGTTGCTGGTTTCTGCATGCACTACACAAACACACACTGCATTCACTATACACACAATACACAAAGACACATACACACACACACACACACGCTGCATTCCGTAATCAAATACTCTTACTGCATCCACTACACACACATATATTATTGAAAACATAAACAATTCTGACTGGCATGTATATTTTGTGCATTTACCTTAATAAAAAAAGAAATAAATAATAAACATGTTCAGTTAACAGTAGATTTGTGTAGAAATAGTTTATTTCTTTTTAAATGGTAAATGTACAGAATATTGGTATCGGTAAGTTATCTATCGGCCTGAAAGTTCACAGATTATCGGTATCGGCTCTAAAAATATCAATATCGGTCGATCCCTACTGTGGATTGTGTCCGTAAGGATAAAACTAGTAAAAGTGACCAAATTCCGACCGCAATAGCAATTCTCAGATTTACTAAAGCCAAATACAATAGGATATCATCCGGCCCAAACAAATCTGCATCATTCGCCCGTATGCATTCCGTGTCTGGATTCAAATTTGCCCTATCTTATGTAGAACACGGAGTTCTCCATTATTTAGAATAGTGTTTCACAGTAGTTTATCAGTTATATCAGAATCTTGCATAGTATATACCACTGGAAACAGGTAATGATGAAATTACTGCAAGGTGCACTATCTCCAGTTTAAAGGGATAATATAGTATCTCCTCCCTTGCTTCCCCTCCCTCACACCCCCTCCCCCACCCTTTATTTACTTACCTTACCCCAGTCCCAATGTCCCTTGGTGTGGGATGACTCACTTCCCCTTCAACGTCCTGCAACGAGCGGGCGCTTATTCGCATACGCTGCAAATGCCTCGCACATTAAACCTCCCCATAGAAAAGCATTGAGTCAATACTTTCCTATGGGGGAAAAAATCTGATGCTAGGTGTCCTTATACAGAGCCATGAGGATGTCCTACGTCAGATACCGGATCAAAGATCAATCCAGGTAGCACCCCCAGTGGCTGAAAGCAGACTTAGAGCTGCAATGTAAACATTACAGTTTCTCTGAAATTGCAATGTTTTACATTACAGCTCTAAACGCAAAAGGGACACTGCATCCAGACCACTTTCATGAGCCGAAGTGATCTGGGTGCCTATAGTGTCCCTTTAATAAGTTAATCACTCATTTTGAGAGCAACATACGGTATATTGTTTTATTTAATAAAAATAACATTACAGGGTCTATAGCACACAAAGTTTGGAATTTTCTTAATCATAGATGTTTAACTGAAGTGGTTAAATGAAATAAATGAAAAAAAAAAAAAAATATATATATATATATATATATTAAAGTGCAATGATAAGCCTTCTTACCTAAGTCCCCGCCTGCGTGGCAAGCCTTTTCTGATGCTTGGTGATGCCCACCTCTCTTCTGCAGATGCCAATCTTCCTGGTCTCATATACTCAGTGCAAATTATATGCAGATAATTGACATTAGCCAGCCTGAAGCTGCTGTTCTGGCCTGCCTACGGATGTGCTAATGACGCTGCTGGAATTGGAGTGGCACCTCTAACAGAAATTTAAAATATATATCAATATGTGCAGAATTTCATATTGAAAATGAAAGCTGTGTGTACATAGATTTGCAGAAAAACAAGTGTGTTAAGGTATTTTTCTGAACAATGTTTGTTTATTTTATGACATTTTTTGCTCTGGAAAAAGTGCAAGTTATATCTGCAGACACAAGTTCAATTAACTGGGATTAATGTAACTCATTTTCCAAAAATGTAAATATCGCATGAATAGATAGCCTTGTGCTTCATAACTAATCCATATTTCATGCTTCATAACATTTGGACTATAATGCATCTCAAACAGAAAACTACCTTTATCTAAAGGACTTTCATAAATAGAAATCCAATTTAAATAAAAACAGATTTTTCTTTTACAAAAAAATCATCAATTTTATCCACCATGATTTGCTTTCAAAACTTGATGAAATAATTTATTGTATTAAAAATAGTTTTGAGGTGAATATTGTCCTTTAAATCTACTGCTTCACTATTAGAAGCATTGACATTCCGCATCATAATGTTGTACATGATGATGTGGAATGCTAAAACCTTTTGATTTTCGAAAGTTTACAAGAAGTGTCTTTTAGCTGACAGCCACTATAGGTGTGCACTCTGCAAAATGAAAATTAGCTGTTTCTCTGAAATGGCAATGTTTACATTTGTCATAAAAAAATGAGTCCGCATCAATGCACCAAACATTAAGATGGATCCAGTTACTAATTTTTCTGTTGTCTAGGGCGGAATTTAAAGATATTAGGGATGATGTTTCAAATTCTATGTTTAGTTGTAGTGGTATTAAATTCAGTAGAAAAAATATTTTTTAAACTCATTTATTGGGGTAAAGGGGCTTTGTAGTAATAGAACAAAATTGTAACTTGACACAACCTGTATACGGTAATTAAAAACCATTGATGACACATATTTTTTTGTTGTTTGTTTCCATTTCCTTGAAGGGAGTTATTTTTTTAATTTTTTCGCAGATCAGATTTTTTCTTCCTGACAGCTGATTTTACTTTGCATTAAAGGGACACTATAGTCACCTGAACAACTTTAGCTTAATGAAGCAGTTTTGGTGTATAGAACATGCCCCTGCAGCCTCACTGCTCAATCCTCTGCCATTTAAGAGTTAAATCCCTTTGTTTATGAACCCTAGTCACACCTCCCTGCATGTGACTTGCACAGCCTTCCATAAACACTTCCTGTAAAGATAGCCCTATTTAGGCTTTCTTTATTGCAAGTTCTGTTTAATTATGATTTTCTTATCCCCTGCTTTGTTAATAGCTTGCTAGACCCTGCAAGAGCCTCCTGTATGTGATTAAAGTTCAATTTAGAGATTGAGATACAATTATTTAAGGTAAATTACATCTGTTTGAAAGTGAAACCAGGTTTTTTTTATGCAGACTCTGTCAATCATAGCCGAGGAGGTGTGGCTAGGGCTGCATAAACAGAAACAAAGGGATTTAACTCCTAAATGACAGTGAATTGAGCAGTGAAATTTCAGGGGAATGATCTATACACTAAAACTGCTTTATTTAGCTAAAGTAACTTAGGTGAATATGATACCGGAGAAACTGACGGAAGCCAAGCACAGAGAGATGGACACAGGTTTCTTCAGGAAGGAAGAGATTCTTTATTCGGTTCACCAATCGGGACTCAGAGGGACTAATGTCACCAAAATACAACAAGTTCTGAGCCCCGGACAATAGTGCAGGCTCCTTATATAGGCATATAACTCCTCCCATATTAAGCTCCACCCGCACATTCTCTTGACCAATCAATACAAATAAGAATTAACTTCCTGCTTGACCGCATGGCCTGTCCAGCACAATGGAGGAGGGGAATACTACATCCTGTATTCTCGCACATGCTCCGTACACTACTGATCGTATCTTGCCACGTGCAACCAATTGATCGATACGTCAGCATATGCACGTACACATGCCACGTGGTAATCTCGGCCTACTAAATTTATTTTTACCGAGATTCCACCACAAATATAGTGTTCCTTTAACAACAAACAAAATACATATAAGTAAACTGACATCCAGTACATTAGTGAACCCAAGGCCTACATTATTACTGTTGTTTGCAAGAAATGTTTTTTTTTTTTTTTTACTTGTAGCCCCTGTAAATTGTAACTCCCCTTTTCAGCAGCAGTTCAACATTTCCCTTAAATATAAATAGTCTTTCTCTCTATACATACGTAATAAAAAAAATAAAAAAAGCAAATCACATTTTTAAATAGAGCTTTTATACACAAACTTGAACTTAATGCTTTTTAGAAAAATGAAAAAGTGGTTTAGTACATGTACATGAATGAAAGCTGTAAGCATATATTTTTTTCCCCGTTTTCTTACTTGTGCTAGTTTAAAATTGGTACTGTGACACACAATATGTATGGATAAGGTGTGATTCCGGTACACACAGCAATAGTAAGTTGCCAGAAAACTTGTATAGTAAAAAAAAAATAAACAAATACAAAAGTTTTCACCAAGGGCATTATAGTATAAACTATTAGAGCGGCTGCACACACTTTTTTTTCCTCCCACAATAAATTTGGAATCCCACGATACTCCTAAACATTGATCTTTTCACTAGGGAGAGATGTAAACTAAAAACACAAAGTAGAACTGTCACATGTTTTATTTGTAGTGTTTAGGTGGGTGGATAAAAAAAAACCACAAACAAAATAGTTGAATTCTTTTATGTAAAATATGCATTTGACATAAATAAACTTGTTTCTGCCTCCTTTTTTTTTTAATTCTTTATTTTTTCAGTGCAAGGCATAAACATTGTAGCGTTTCATAGATGAGTGGTATGTAGTTATTTAACAATTAGGATCACTTTTAGATTCGTGCACCATTTTTCGTTTTTAATTACGAATTTGTGTAAGTCCTGACAGTTGATGAGTCGCCCTTATGGTGTTGGGAGGTCGGGTGTGTTGTACCTTTCTGTCAAGTGTGTGGGTTTTCGCTATGCTGAGGGTTGCAGTTAGAGGGTCCCGTGGTTAGAGTGATCAGCATGTGTATATGTACTGATGTGTGAGGTGGTTCTGGTGAGTACATGTGCTGGTCCAGGTGCTGTGTATCCTGCTCAGGGATAATCTAGGGTTTGGTGGTCGTGGGGCATCCAGTCACACTATGTGCTAGGTTTGATTACTCCTGACCGAGGGAGTGGTGGGGGGGGTGGGGGGGGGAGGCGTGTGTGGTGGTTCAGGGTTGCCCCAGGGTCTGTGCATGGTGGTAGGTTAACGTTCCCCAGTTTGAGGAGGGTCGTCTTTACTGGGACCCCAACCTGAGCTGTTGTGCCTGGTGGCTAGTGTCGCCCCAGTGGTTGTGTGCGTAGAATACAAAATCGCAAAAGTAAATCATAAACAGGGGGAAGGGGAAGATAGGGATAACATTAGGGTAAACATTGTCAGATGAGAGCCATAATTAAAGTCTCGGACAGACAGTCCCGTGGGGTTAGTGCCGGAAAGCCGGGCAAATGGGTCCCCGGTCTGGAAACTAGTGCTTCATGTCGGGTTGTCTTTTGAGCTCAGTCCTGTTGCTGCCGCACCCGCATTTGCGGACCTCAGGACGAATGGTTGTGCGTGTGCCGGGTCCAAGGTGGAGGTGGAGGTTCCCGCTTGTGCATTGTCCGGCAGGTGCTGCAGGCCGAGGGCCGCCAGGAACGGAGTTGCGTCTTCCACCGAGGTGAGTGTGTGCAGGCTGCCATTTCGGGTCACTGTCAGGGATCCATTCATTCCCCACCTGTAGCTCAAGTTGGCTGAGCGTAGTATGCTGGTCACAGGAGTGAGCGTTTTACGCCACAGGAGGGTTGCCTTCGTAAGGTCTTGATAGAATGACAGGGAGGCTTCTTCAAATTGTATGGGTGTTTTTCCCTTTATTGCCGCCATTATTAGTATTTTGTCATGGGTTGTAGCGCAACGGAGAATGACGTCTCTCGTCGCCGTGGTTGATGTCCCCCTGGGCCCTGGTAGCGGTAGATTCCTTCTATGTTGAATTTTTTGGCCACCGCATGGGATAAGATGGAGGTCAGCAGTCGTCTGACATAATGGGGTAGTTCATCTACTGAGACTGTCGTCGGGATGCCCCTTACTTTGATGTTGGCGCGGCGTTGGCGGTCTTCCATGGCTGTGAGTTGTGCATTGATTGCTCTCTGGTGGGACCAGACCTGTTGCACCGTGTTCTGGAGCTCTGTCATCTGCGTTTGGACATCTGCAATGTCTCTCTCCGAGGCTTGTACCCGGTCTGTGATGGCCTTCATGTCAGTTTTTATAGGAGCGAGTTCGTTTGCTAGTATTTTGTGGAAGTCTGACAGTAGGACCTTCAGGTCATGTCTGGTCGTTGGTGTGCAGTCGTTGGGAGCTGCGGGCGCCATCTGGTGAGTGGCTACCAGTTGGTCTGCCCCTGTGTGCTCGTTTTGGTGGGTGAGGGCATTAGGCCGCTGGGTAGTGACCGACCGCGGAGCCTCCGTAAGAGCGGGGTTGGGGTTGTGCTGGCCTTTGGAACATAGTCCCGATATCCCTGTTTTCCATCGCCGACGTCTTCTGCGACCGGCGGCCCATGGCTGGCATGTGGACCAGGTTATCGGGCAAGGTTTGAGAGTAATCGTCGTTCACTTGCCTCGTGAGTAGCGTCTCCAGGCCTGAGAGGGACAACGTGGGGTAGGCCCCGGTTTTCCGCTTCCGTCTTGGCTGGGTCTTTTGCTGAAAGAAGGGCATCTATCGCCTCGGGAGTCGGTGCCCGTTGTAGCTGGTAACTTTTGGGGTCAGGATGGGTTCTCAATTTGGGGTCAATTGCGTTTTTGTGAGTTTGTGTGGAGGAGCTCTCAAGCATGGCGTCCGTGCAGGCTGATGGTCAAGCTCCGCCCCCCCGTTTCTGCCTCTTTGAATGGAATAGTGGGCAGGTACATCAGATCTGTTTTGGCTTAAATGTTGAAATTCCTTTTTCTATTTTACACAATTGCTAGTTTAGTGAATAATCCCAAATTTATAGAATGGCACAGCTATTGTTGTTCTTATCTTATATATTTTTTTTAAAAATTATTTTCCATTCCTTATTCGTTTTTTTTTTTTTTTCACATAGGATAAGGATTTTCGAGTGCGGATAAATTTACCTGCAGATCTGCAGCTACAAAATGCAAAGTAAGTAAATTCCTAGCACAAGCCATATTTGTGCAATTATATTTTACTGACTCAAAAACCTCCAGGCTGAATTCAGTAAACGCCAAAGGCACCCAATGGTATTAGGTTGTCCATATGCATTGCAAGTCCGGTGCATTAGGCAATTGCCAGCCTCTTAAGCTTAGCTAAACATCCAGTAAGTAACAGGAACAGTTGTCTGACATCCAGAGGTGTAAAAGTGCCAAGTTCTATTGGAATCTGCACTTTTTGATTAAAAGAAGAGGCCACACTACCCTAATGAAGCACTTTAGCAAGTTTGTGGGCTTGAGGTGTTTGGAGTGTTTCTTAAAAATATTCAGTTTGCAGTTTACTTGCAATTGGGCAGAACTATTTTTGCATAAGTAACTGAAACCTGATGGGTTCAATGAGGTTTTAATTCTGTCGATAGTAAGCAAAGTGAGTCTCATAAGAATTTTATCATCTACACTGAAGAGAGTTGATCTAAATTAAACTGATTGCATCTTTCTTAAGAGTTTAAATGGTTCAGTTACCTTTAACTATATATGTTTACCTAAATTTGAAAAAAGTCTTCCACTCCATCAATTTTATTTTAAAACCAGTTTTTAGCTGTGGGTATTTAATTTATTTATTTATTGTTATTTTTTAATAGACTACTACTTAGTTAGTTATATAGGCTGAAAATGGATGTGTCCATCAATGTCAGCCTTTCTCATGTGTTTTTACTATTGTTTTATTTTTATAGAATTCAGTGCAGTTGGCCATTAAAGAATGCTTTGCAAGGTTATCAGCATATTTTGAAACAGGTATAGATTTATTCTTTCTTTTACTATTTTAGTTTTGACTGTGTACTTAATTTTATCAAAATAAGCAATATATCATATACAAAGAAGGTAAATTTGGGTCTGCCAGAACCAAAATCTGTCTTATAGCTAGCTTTTCAGACCTCATTTAACATAAAATTAAATACATCAACCAGTTAACTGTCACAAACTTACCTGCACCATTGCCTCTCCCATCGTCAGGCCACGCAGACCGAATACTCCGCATGGCCATCCAAGTTGAACAGGGAATAAAGTTCCCCCCCCCCCCCCTGTTGTTTCTTCTATGTATTAGTATAGGCTCTGCTCACTTGAATGCGTGTCTTTTTATATATTTAAATCGTGTGACATCATGCCCGCCCTTAAAGTGACCACAACATCTAGGCAACGTCACATTCTATCAATTTAGAGGCACAGAGATGGCGTGGACCAATCAGAACGTGTGTTAGCCTATATAAAGTTAAAGGGACACTATAGTCACCAGAACAACAACTTATTGAATTTGTTCTAGTGAGTAGAATCATTACCTGCAGGCTTTTTGCTGTAAGAACTGTTTTTTCAGAGAAAATGAAATGTTTACATTACAGCCTAGTGATAACTTCACTCGCCACTCCTCAGATAACGTTAGAGATCCTTCCTGGGTCATGGTTGCCTAAAATGCATCCAAACATTCATTATCTCCTCCTTCTGCATGCAGACACTGAACTTTCCTCATAGAGATTCATTGATTCAACTCATCTCTATGAGGAGATGCTGATTGGCCAGGGCTGTGTTTTAATCATGCTGGCTCTGCCCCTGGTCTGCCTCTGGTCTGCCTCTTTGTCAGTCTCAGCCAATCCTATGGGGAAGCATTGTGACTGGATCAGGCTACCACTTCTGATGATGTCAGCAGACAGCTTGTTTTTCTGAGGCAAACAGCATGCAGATCTACAGCTTCAGGCTTGAATACAGTAACATTTTTCTATATTTATGGAGGCATGAGGGGCCCAGGGGGGCTAGATGGGGGTTTTAACACTATAGGGTCAGGAATACATGTTTGTGTTCCTGACCCTATAGTGATCCTTTAATTTGGGCCTTTGTTTCTACCTTGATATACGTTAGTGCTTATAGTAAGTCTCTCTTGATATATTTTGATATGGAACTGAGCTTGTATTTGACTTTGTGTAATTATGGTATCCTGACCCGGCTTGTTATTTAGTTTATCCGTATTTCTATATTCCTGATCTTTGCTACTGTTGACTTTGTCTTTATCTTTATTACGTTAAGTCCAGCCACTCTAAGGCCCGGTAATACGTCTATCTAGAACATCTATTTGTGGAATTCGCCATTCCTGTGTTTGTGTACGAACTTGTGACATTAACCACTTTTCTGTAAAATGGGACAGTTCCTCATTATCTTACTCCGATAAAAGCTGTTGAAGCATTTGTAGAGTGGGTACTAAAGCAGAGGAAAGTATGAAACGTTTAAATATGTTGCTTTTTTATATCTCTGCTCTCACTTAGGCTCTTTGCTGATAAATACTGTATATGTATGTGTATATATATATATATATATATATATATATAAGGCCTTGGCCTGTAGTTGTGGGAGGGGCTTGATTTCCCCTTAAAAGGCCTGACAATCCACTCCCAACTTATCGTGGATTGTCTGGCGAGTCTGAGGACTACTTCCGGTTTCAGTCCGCCATCTTGTTTCTTACCTGATTGTCCCTCGTGGTCCTGGCTCCGGTTCGACGCTTACCTGACCGCTTTCCAAACCGTTCGTTATCCAACGGCCCCTTCCGGCGTCCTCGCAGCCCGGTCTTGGCACGGCTAGTGATTCCAGAACCGTAAGTCACATACTTGCCTTAAAGCAACGGTCGCAAAGTGACACGCTTTCACGGTAAGGTTTTCGTTTACTTTGGCCGTTCGGTTAAAGTCCCTGTTCGTTAACTTACATAGCTTACGTGTTAGTTTCGTGCTTTAAATGCATGAATGCAGTCATTCGTTTAGTTTCTATACTCTGTACGTTCATATGTTTCATCAAGTCATTTCATACAGATTCGTTTCAAATTTTTGCAGTGCATACAAACGATTAGGTTAACCCCTTAAGGACCAAACTTATGGAATAAAAGGGAATCATGACATGTCACACAGGGGTTAAACTATTATTCCATACAGGGGAATCCTCCCCGATCTACAGTTTTAATAGCTATGAGACTGTTCACGAATTCAGCTGCTAGACTTGATTGTTAAGTCAGATGCCCCCTATTGGTAATAAGCTATATTACAGTTAAAATTAGGTGCTTATGAGTTGTGGTTTTGTATATAATTTAGACTGGTTGATATATCTATATGTAACTGACTGTTGTCATGATGTTGTTTCCACAGTTTCATTACGGGAATTAAGCTTATGATCTTCAAATAACTTGATTTGTGCTAACTTTGTCAGAATATTTGCCTTATTGTGTTGTTTCAGGTTTTATTACTATAACTTAGTAGTTCGTATACATAGAAACATAGAATGTGTCGGCAGATAAGAACCATTCGGCCCATCTAGTCTGCCCAATTTTCTAAATACTATCATTGGTCCGTGGCCTTATCTTATAGTTAGGATAGCCTAATGCCTATCCCACGCATGCTTAAATTCCCTTACTGTGTTAACCTCTACCACTTTAGTTTGAAGGCTATTCCATGCATCCACTACCCTCTCAGTATCCTGATATTATTTTTAAACTTTTGCCCCTCTAATTTAAGACTATGTCCTCTTGTTGTGGCAGTTTTTCTTATTTTAAATATAATCTCCTCCTCCTTTACTGTGTTGATTCCCTTTATGTATTTAAATGTTTCTATCATATCCCCCCCGTCTCATCTTTCCTCCAAGCTACACACGTTAAGATCCTTTAACCTTTCCTGCTAAGTTTTATCCTGCAATCCATGAACCATGGATACATTAACATTTCATTTTACTTGGGTGCCCTGGTCATACTGACAGTTGCTTTACAAGCACAAAAACCCGTCATCTGCCTCTGTCATATTCTCACTGCTCGCCAATAGTATATGGTAGGTTCCTTGTTTTAATTCGGGCCCACGATCCGACCCACTACAATGTACCCATACGCAAAAATACTCATGCAAGTCCTATCCATGGGTCGCAGCACGTCATCTACTGCCACCCTCTCGTTCATATTTTTCCGCTTAGCATCAGCCTGACTCACACTTTCAGGTACGATGTCATAACCCTGTAAAATTTCTATTTTTAGTGTGGTACTGGCTTTCTGAGATTTAGGTTGTCCAACTAGGTTTCTGGTCTTAATCCATAAGCTAGTGGTCCCGCGAGGCCGGCACCCATCCTCATACTCTGAGGTAAACGTCCCTTGGGCCAAATCATAGTTAGCCGCCTCGCATGGTCGCATAGAGAGGGCCTCCCATGTCACTCCCATTCTATCTTATGCTTTAGTTATCACCGAGAGGCCGCCACCCCGCCACAACGTTTCGGTGGTCTCATATTTCCCCTCGGGCCAACGCATAGGTAGCGCCTCTCATGCCGCTTGGCAATTAGCAGGGACTCCACTGTCACGTTCTCAATAGCATAATTCTTCGCCGCTTGGCATCTAGCTAGCCTACCAGTACCCGGCCACTTTTGTCTCAGAATAGAAATGTTTGCTGTGGAATCTATTTTGGGGTACACTTCTTTTTGCCACCTTAACCTAAAATTACTCAAAACTATGGTGTCCTGGATAATATTTCATCACTTTCCCATACCAACCAAACCAACCATTATTAGAACTTCACGGCTCCATCCCTATGACATCTATATTTCGTGCTTTAAGTTTGCTTACTATTAACTAGGCTCGACCTAAATGCAAACCTTTTTTCAGGACACTCCTTCCGTATAGGTGCAGCATCTGCAGCCTCCTCCAACTACATTCTAGCTTATATCATCAAGGCTATGGGAAACTCTCCTCCTATACTCTTTACATTCCAAACCCAGTTTAAGAGTTAAGACAAGCTTTTCATGACTCGTCCAAATAAACAATGTTTTGTTATTTGAATACATTTTGTATGGTACTTTTCTTTTTGCCCACTTTTATTACAGGCCTACTGCTTTGTCGGTTCCGGCACACGAAAACCGACTGATGTCCATTTGTATATGTTTATTAGTTTAATATGTTATGTTACCTTTTTTCATTACGGCCAGATTGCCCCGACTACAAATATAGACCACTGTGTGTGTGTGTGTGTGTGTGTGTGTGTGTGTGCCCTCACGACACCTTCACATGGTACCACATCAAATTAATTTGTATGAAATGCTCTGACTATGCCAGGACAGCCAGATATACAACATACTTTAAAATCTAAGAATATCAAATTCTGCAAATACTGTTTTACAGATTTCCTTTTTACTCTCTAGGGGACTCTAAGCACCAAAACCAATAAATCTCAAATAGTGGTTTTGGTGCAGTAATGCTGCCTCTTTTGTCATAATAAAATATTCTCAGAAACATCAATGTTTACATTTTCTGAAAATATGCCTCCATTTGCTGTGAACAAGACAGCCACTTGAGTTACTTCCTCTGTTCCATCCTTCAATTTTTGAAGGGCTTTATGTTTGACGTACTCACGCACAGCGTTATGATTCCAAACACTGGTAATGATTTGGATTGGTGGATTGCGGCGATTGCCATGCAAGCATTATATGTCCATAGTGCGTTATTATGAGCATTGGACTAGATAGACAGTAAAGAGAAAGAAAGGTTGCGCCAGAAATTAAAATAAATAAAAATAATAAAAAAATAAAATAAAATACGAAATAATAGGTAAGTTCCAATGAGTGTCAGGAGATAAGATGAGTATAGTCACTAATTCCGCTGTGGGGGTAAGTTCTCTTGTTGTAGTAATTCACACCGTCTCGTGATATGGAAAACACAAGGAGAAAGGACCAATCGTGCGGAGTGTATACACTTAATGTGACAGTATTAAAAATATATATATATTGCACTCACATTTGGATGAGCTATAGCCAGCTCAGGGTTTGTAGGCATATAGCGGTATAATCCCCGCTTACAGGATATATTAGTGCTTGTACTCCAGGGGGTTTGTCCAACTCTCAGGAGAAGGAGATAAAAACAGCAGATAGTGCTCTCTGATGATATTTATAAGGTAGTGGATAAAATAAGATAAATATATATTATACCGCTATATGCCTACAAACCCTGAGCTGGCTATAGCTGATCCAAATGTGAGTGCAATATATATATTTTTAATACTGTCACATTAAGTGTATACACTCCGCACGATTGGTCCTTTCTCCTTGTGTTTTCCATATCACGAGACGGTGTGAACTACTACAACAAGAGAACTTACCCCCACAGCGGAATTAGTGACTATACTCATCTTATCTCCTGACACTCATTGGAACTTACCTATTATTTCGTATTTTATTTTATTTTTATTTTTATTTTAATTTCTGGCGCAACCTTTCTTTCTCTTTACTGTGTATCTCTTATATAGAGGGTTAGAGGGTTACCCTCTAAAAGGTCGCTGCCCGTTCACTATATTATTAGCATTAACCTCACCTTTTTTTATATTGGACTAGATAGAGTTCATTAAAGGAACACTATAGGGATAGGAACACAACCATGTATTCCTGACCCTATAGTATTAAAAACATTATCTAGCCCCCTTTCCCCCCCCTAAATATAGTAAAATCTTGCCTCTTTTCCAGTCTACTGGTGCTGACTCTGCTCCAGAACTGCCTCCTATGGAGCTTAAGATGATGCTGAATGTCCTCAAGCATAGCGTGAGGACGTCCAGCGTCAGACGACCAAAAGTCGACTAAGCGCCCCAAAGTGGTGGTTAGACCGTTATTAGAGTTGGAGTTAACCCTGCAATGTAATTATTGCAGTTTATCAATAATTGCAATAATTACAGTTACATGATTATGAACCGTGCACCCAGACCACTTCAATGATCTAAAGTGTTCGGGGTGCCTATAGTGTTCCTTTAAATTGTGATGAAATAAACATATCAAAAGTGCCAAATATGCTCGTCACAAAAGCACAGAATCTTTGAAAAAGCCATGAAGGGGTTAATATGACTCACCCCTCACAAAACACTTTTGCTAATTGTGTTTAAAACCTACACCTGAAATTACTCTGTAAATATTTTAATAGTCCCATTACCGATATCAAACATACAATGCTTTAATTTTCTTGATGTCTTATTTACTGTAATTTTTTGTCTTACTTTTTTTTTTTTTTTTTAGAGGCTACAACATAGTCCTAATTTAGCTAGTTTTATGATGGAGCTAAAGACTATCTTGGTAAGTACATGATATATAAATGTACAATTACATTTAATAATGTATGTGTTTTATTGCAGTACTTGACAAATCCTAGGTTCAGAGGCACTTTATAAAATTTTGTGTTTTATCTTTAACACTGTCTATAACTTTTGCGCTGTAACTTTCCCCTGGATTATTTAAAGAACACTATAGGCACCAAAACAATCTTGGCTTAAAGGCACACTATAAGGTCAAGAACATAAACATGCATTCCTGTCCCTGTATTGTTAAACACACTATTCAGGTTTTTACTTACCTTTATTCCAGCGCCGCATGGGTCTGCCGGTGCTGGCCCAGCGCAAATCTGCCTCCTTTGCTGAGATTATCAGATTTGATGATCTCAGCCAATCCAATGTTTTTCTATAGGAAAGCATTGGATTGGCTGAGATTGGCAATTTTGATGATCTCAGCCAAGAAGGTGGGGCTATGGGCAGAGCCAAATGCCACTCTGGCCAATCAGCATCTGCTCATGGAGATTCCTTGAATCAATGCATCTCTATGGGGAAAATTCAGCTTCTCCATGCAGAGTGTGGAGACATTGAACGTCCGTGCTGCACAGCTTAGGAAGCACCTGTAGTGGCTCTCTGAGGGAATACCACCGGAAGTGTCCCTAGGCAGAAATATAAAGGCTGCCTTTTCTGAAATGAATGTGACTTGCACATCGTTCCTAAACACTTCCTGTAAAGAGAGAAGCTAATGTTTAAACTTCCTTTATTGCTCATTCTGTTCAGAATGTCTAATCTCATGATCTATTAGTATATTCCTATATCTTGTAGAAGCTTCCTCTATAACATTGTAATTTAAGTTACAGAGCAGGAGATAAAAACCTCTTAAGCTAGTTAACATATGTTTAAAAATTAAACCATTTTCTTTTTTTCATGCAGGCTGTGGCAAGTGCTGAATAAACAGAAACAAATGTGATTTAACTACCAAATGGCAGAGAACCGAGCAGTAAAACTGCTTCATTAAGCAAAAGTTGCTTTGGTGCCTATATTGTCCCTCTAAAGTAAATGAAATTACATAAGATCTTGCCCTAGCTATGACAAGTCCAGAGAGTAACAGTTTAAGATATAGATTATTTTTTTTGTGCAAAAGTTAGTTCAGACTGATCTATAAAGCAAATACATTGAAATGGTAAGAACATATACTAAATTAGGCAAAGAACAGCATCAACCACCGTGCCCAGCAAACTGGATGCTTCCAAAGCTTCTTCACACAGAATGTACAGATTTTCAGTTGCTGAAAGTGTTCAACTGAAGGGGCCTCTAGTGGCTGTGATTAAGAGCCACTGGAGATATCCCGACTGGCAAATGATAAACATTGCTGTTTTTCACAACCGTATATGTTTAGATTCGTCAAACTGCAGAGACAGGGCCGATACACAAAAAACACTGATTTTGGTTAGAGTAAATCTTGCTGTGGAGGCGCATCCCCCAATGGAAAAAAAAGACAGAACGCTCAAGCTCAACCTCTTTTCTAGCACCAAGTTTTCACTTAAAGGACCACTATAGTGCCCTGAGGGTGCCCCCACCCTCAGGGTCCAACTCCCGCTGGGCTAAAGGGGGAGGAAGGTGGTTAAAAACTCACCTTTCTCCAGCGCCGGGCTCCCTCGGCACTGGGGACTCTCCTCCTCCTTTGGCCGTCATCGGCTGAATGCGCATGCGCGACAAGAGCCGTGCGCGCATTCAGCCAGTCCATAGGAAAGCATTCTCAATGCTTTCCTATGGACGCTGGCGTCTTCTCACTGTAAAAATCACAGTGAGAAGCGCCTCTAGCGGCTTTCAATGAGACAGCCACTAGAGGCTGGATTAACCCATTTGTAAACATAACAGTTTCACTGAAACTGCTATGTTTACAGCAGGCAGGGTTAACCCTAGATGGACCTGGCACCCAGACCACTTAATTGAACTGAAGTGGTCTGGGTGCCTTTAGTGGTCCTTTAAGTCCAATTCTCCATAGCTAGTTCACTTCCAATTGCTCAAGACTGGCTATGGTGGGCTGAAGGAAGGACATGGGCAGCATGCTGTGCTTGCTGGCATCAGATACTAATTTTATACAGGATGAACATTATCCAACGTGGAACTCTTGTTCCAGGCTGTCTAATGATGCTGCTGGAGTTGGAGTTACACTCCAGACAGCAGAGCGGTTAATCTCTGCATGTGCAGCCTTCAATAGCAAAATCACATTGTATTAAAGGGACACTATAGTCACCATATCAACTACAGTTTATTGTATTTGTTCTGTTGGTGTAATCATTCCCTGCACGCATTTTCATGCAAACCCTGCCTTTTCAGAGAAAAAGACACCTTCACTGGCCCCTCCCCAGCTGGCCACTAAAGGTGCTTCCTGGGGCAATGCTGCACAGTGTGCTTTTCAGCATCTGCATGGAGACGCTGAACTTTTTTCATAGAGATACATTGATTCAATGCATCTCTATATAGGGGTGCTGATTGGCCAAGCCTGCGTTTTGCCCTGCCTCCGTCCTGTTTCCTTGCCAATTTCAGGCAATCCAATGCTTTTCCCTATGGGAAAGCATTGGATTGGCTAAAAAAAATCATAAATTCTGATGTCAGCAAGGAGGCGGATTGGTGCGTGGCCAGGGCCGGCGGACCTGCGTGGCACTGGAAATAAGGTAATGTTTTTTTTTTGTTTGTTTTTTTACCGTTTAAGATGGGTATGGGGGAGGGGCACCTAAATGATGGTTTTAACACTATAGGATCAGGTCATTTTAGTGTTCCTGACTCATTAGTGTTCCTTTAACTCTAACTTAGTCAATTGCAAAAGGCTAAAGCTATATCTAAATCTTGAGAATATTAATTTCCACTTCATCATCTCTTACTGCTATTTAATAATCATACATTGTATGCAAGGAGTGCTGCAGAACAAGTATATTTATTGGTGTTTCTTTGTATATTATTTCTACATGCTTGAAATAGTTGACTTTTTGTTTTTAAGAAACTGTTTTATTGCATTAAATATTTATTTTATATCTGTATTACACTTTGAATGTATGTTGTTTTAGGAAGCTGCTCTGAAGAATACAAATGTATTACAGACACCTCCTGCCCCCCAGTACTATTCTTGTCTTGTGAAAGATATTGAGGACCTGGGCTGGGATAAGTATGTATGATTCTAAATTATTATTATTATTATTTTTTTTAAATACATCTGACAAAGTGTAATCCACTTTGAATGCTTTTGTATTTTGATAAAGGGACATATAGATATTAAAGAAACACTCCAAGCACCAAACCTATAGTATGCCAAGAGGGGTTTGAGGAGTGCCGACCCCATTGTAAGTAATCAAACAATTTGTTAATGGTTTTTTGTCTGGGGTCAGCCTTCCTCCTCCAACCATCCTTTTATGTCTTCTTTGCTATTTTAAAGGGACACTGTAGGCACCCAGGCCACTTCAGTGGTCTGGGTGCAATGTCCCATGTCTTTTAACCCTACAGTGGTAATTATTGCAGTTTCTGAGAAACGCAATAATTACATGCTAGGGTTAACTCCTCCTCTAGTGGCTGGGACTTGTGGGTGATTAGACTACATTTGGTCGCCTAAATTACGCTGGACATCCTCATGTTATGCATAAGGACTTCCAGCGTCACCAGAATTCCCATATGAAAGCATTGAATAATACAATCCTATGGGGAAATCCTAATGCTAGCGTGACTATTGCCACGCATGCGCATTAGGTCTCCCCCGCTGGCTGACGTCAGCTAGGAAGAAGCGCGGGCAGAGCCTGCTCCAGCACCAAGGGAGATCAGTGCTGTATTCAGGTAAGTGACTGAAGGGGTTTTAACCCCTTCAGCGCTGCGAGGGAGGGGACACTATAGGAACCTTTAGTGCCAGGAAAACGGCTTTGCTCCCTTTGAATCCCTTTAAGGAAGCAAATGTTAACACTTTAAAAGAATGTATTTTAGCTGATTGCTCTGGTAGTGGAGGTTCAAAAACAGATTGACTCCTAACAAGGGGGGTTGGTGGGCTTAAGTAGTTATGGTTCTTGATATGGCCCTTTAAAAGTACCATATGAAAGACCACAAAACGTTCCCATCTGATCTCTTCTTCAATTAACTCAACACTGTCCATGTGGATATGTATGCTTCTTTCCATGTTGTGCAGTGGATATTACTGGAGCAATGTTATTAGTTTGCTGTTGCATTTATGGTTAGAATGAAGACTTGCAGAAAAGAGAAGCATCTTGCATTGCAGCTTGTGCAGGAAGCGTGTGTTTATAGGTCTTGAAGTATCCATTTAATATGCAGTCTCAAGAGAATACACTTCCAATGTTCTTTTTAACACCGGTGTGAACAACCTCACAAGAAGTAATAACTCATTTGTTAGAGCTCTTGGATAAGGTTGGTCTATTAAAAAATACCCTGCAACCTTTCACTCCAGTAACTACTATTTTCCATTTGCAAGATTGTAAATAAAAGTCTATTTACCCTCTGTCTCACAAACTGGGTCCGGAGGATCAAGTTATTCAATCTACCACAACAATATTTGCAGTTTGCTGCATATTGCAACAACTTGTAATTTCAGTCTTGGGTGCCCTTAGATATTGCAACTCAAATGCAGTTCGCTGATTTTTGCAAACTATTGAATGTACAAAATATATGGGAAATCTCGTGCTTCGATACCGTTCTATTTTTATTAGAGCATTTCAGGTAGATAAATCTGTCAAATATGCATGTCCAATATACATGTAGACTGATCAGTGGTATACATCGTTAGCACACACAGTTACCATATCTCACGTCGCGCAGGATATTGAGTCCAAAAAACAGATTGGCTAAAATCGCCTTAGTTGCAGGAGTGAGACATTACTGCACTGAAATGTAGGTTTATCGCAAGTTACCCTCCTCATCTGTATCGGTGGGGGGTGCAGGTGGTAGTGTCAGTACTCGGTGTGTCTTACGAACCTTGGAGAGTATGGGTAACGCCGGTCCAAGGGCGCTTAGTTTTTCAGTGGGCTACCTTAGGTGCTCTAAGTTAAAGGTATAGGGGAGAACCAGAATAAAACTGGGGTGGGAGGGTACTGTAGGTGTTGGAGCGGTGTCATGCTCCGGTGGGGTTGGAAGTTCAGGGTTTCTATGGTCTAAATCACTTTAATCTGTAGTCTTAGTGGCCGAATCCCATAAGTCCCAGGCCTCTTGCCAAAACCTATTTCTCATTCGTGTATTCCTTACCTCTCTCTCAAACCTGCTTGTTTGTGTGACTTGGGCTATCAGTTCAGACATTGTCGGAGTAGAGGTGGAGAGCCATTTGCGCGCTAGTAGCGTGAGTGCGGCTACCAATATATGGAATATTAGATATGAGGTGCTCCTGGCTGGTGTGTCTGGTAGTATCCGCAGGCGGCAGCACTCTGGGGAGTTTGGTAGCTTCCGCCCTATACACTTGTCTATTAGGGAGAGTGTGTGTGCCCAGTAGTGTGTTAAGCTAGGGCAGCTCCACCAAATGTGTAGCATAGAGCCCCGGTCTGTTTTGCATCTCCAGCATGTGTCAGAGTAGGTGGGTGAGATCTTTGCAAACCTTGTCGGTACCATGTACCACCTGTACATGACCTTCTTTAAGGTTTTGTTGTGGGCTGCATTAAATGTTGTATCTTTGTGGGCTAAAAAATACTCTGCGCCATTGGACCTCTGTTATTTCATGGCCTATGTCTTCCTCCCACACTTTAAGTCAGGGAAGTGCAGACAGAGAAAGTGGGGCTTGTAAGAGTTTGTATATCACAGAGATGCCCTTTTTCGGTGTGGATGTGCCGCAACAGAGTTGTTCGAATCGGGAGAGCGATTGTGTGCTGTGTCGACTATGGGTCTCCTGTAAAGCCTGAAAGGGGATCAGTGTATCGTGGGTATATAGTTGGTGCAGGTGGTGTACTCCTGCTCGGGCCCATAGGCGAACACTAAAGTCAGGGATAAATCGGGTCACCATGTGAATAGACATGGCCAGGGACATTGGTGAGGAGGGACAGAGCTTTGCCCTATGGCTATCCCATACTTGAAGTATGGTGGTCGTGGAGGGTAAGTTATGTGGCATAGGTGGGCGGGATGCTTTCAGGAGCCAGAACATTTCGGCAGCACTAAGATTCGCCCAATGCTCCACTATGTGTACCCATTGCGGTGGCTCAGGCCCTGCCAAGGCCGTGGCTACATTGTTCAGAGTTGCTGCTAGGTAGTAGCACTTAATATTCAGTAGTCCCATGTCACCTTCCCTTGGGGTCACCTGTAATATTGTTGCTTTAACCCTGGGTCGCCTCCCACTCCAGAGGAACTTATTAATTGCTTTTTGTGCCGTGGTGAAGAAAGATCTGGGAATCTTGAAGGGAAGTGTTTTGAAGATGTATTGTAGCTTAGATAGGATAGACATTTTTATGTCAGCCATTCTGTCCGTCCAGGATATGAATTTGCTTTGCTGGGACATCATTCGTTCCGAGACCGATTTTTAGAGTGGATAGGTAGTTTGAGTAAAATAGGCGGGCCAGGTCCTTTGGGAAAACTATTCCCATTCATTGTTTTTGTTGCATATAGTGATTGCCTTCTACTATTTATATGAATTAAAAAAAAAAAACAAGACGCTGTGATCGAGATTCCCTAGTTAATGATAATATGCACATAAAACAGAATTGTAATACTTTGCTGAAATTATTTTAAATGTTTTTTTTGTACTTGTGGGTTCCTAGAAACATCTCTCAGAAAGTATATAAAGTTTATCTTGCAATCTGTAATGTAATATATTTAAAAGAGTGTCTGATATTTAGTAATTGGATCTTATTACTGTGATGAATTATCAGTCATTAGCAATATAAAGGGAATACATTTGACAAGTTAGATTTTTCCAGTTTAGGAAAGATGTAGAGTCTTATGTTAAGTTATGGAATTGAGATAGATTACAGGAAAATATATTAATTTTAATTTGCAGATAGCTGTAAATTCATGGACTAGATAGCAAGGCCTGCACCTTTAATATGCAAATATGACTGTCAAAGTTTAATCCTATTTAAATTACCTCATTGGAAACTTAATTACATTGTTCGGACTTGGACAAATAACAATGAAATCTCTTGGCGCAGGACATTTAGAACAGCTGCATCAATTTAAAATGTTGATATTCAATAGAATAGTCACATACACAGAATCTACTCTCTGGAAATTTATGTCACTATTTTATGTGACTGGGATTTTTAAATACTTCACTGCAACGCTATTTAAACAAGAACTAAAACTTTTATATATATTTAAAGTTACTATTTAAAAGAAAATTAGTAAATACAAAGTGTTTGTGTGTAATTTACTTATTTTTGTTTGTAATGGTAATTTTTAAATAATACTATAATTGGAAATATTTTTTTCCATTTCATTTTTATAGTGCATTATAAAGATAGTGCAAAACAGTATTGGTGCTAAACTGCATTAGTGTTTGGAATATTTAGTAGTCTGGTCTCCATCCACATGCCCCCTCTTCCCGCACAAGGAAAAGGAACTCCAAACGTGCCTCATTTGGTCTGTGGGGTCTATTCTTATCCCATAAGCCACAGTCTTTTCTCTCCCTTGAATTGTGAGATAATGGGTAATTCAATAGCTGAAACTTATGACTTACAGGTCCTCATGGTTTTACATATATATTATCGAAATACTTTTATTTTTGGAATTCAAAGGGTCTTAAAGGCACACTAATGTGCATGCATACATCTTACAATGTGTTTTTATATATTTATTTTTACATTGCCTTTTTGATCCTACGATCAACACCTAAGAAAATATAGCTTTTCATAACCCATAAGACATAATGTACTTTTTTACTAATGAAATGTATTGCATATGTACAGACTGTGACTAGCTATATGGCCATCATACCTATAAGACCTGGTAATACTTTTCTTCTCTCTTCTTTTTTTCCTCTCGCATGAAAAAAAAAATAAAAAAATATATATATATATATATATATATATATATATAATTGTTTTTTTTTTTTTTTGTTTTTTTAGAATCACAAGTAGTGATATCATCATAGGGAATTCCAATTAAAAGACACTCTTTTGTTTATTAACGACAGAAAAAATAGAATGGCTTACCTATGTCTCCAAGAGTGAGACCTTTCTTCCCCATAAGATTCAGGCATAAAATTCCTTTTTATTATTAACGAAGCAAATCTCTGCTTAGTAGAGATTGAAAGATACAGAAAAAGATGTAACATACCATCAATAAAGAAAAACTTACCAAAACCAAAAAGGTAAATTCAAATAAGATGAAAACAAATCTACTTTCTTAATATAGGAAACTTATAAGAAAAAAATATGCTTAAAAGGGGGAGCCAATACGACACTGCAACCACTGCAGCTGGACTTACATTTCAGAATAGGCACAAGAGAATCAGATTTTCGCTCATGCGTGGAAACGGCATGGCGCGACCGTTTGACTAGTGCCTGCATATTCACAAGGATTAAATGACAAGGAAAAAACCCAAATAAGTATTTGAAGGAAACTTTGGGCCCCTGTAATAAAACAGGTTGAAAGCCTGAGATGGAGGAACAGAACAGCGAATAGCCTATTACCAAGTACAGAGACATAGAAATAGGACAATAAAGCTAGTGAATGCCTAAAACCAGAGGCATACAATAATGTAATAAAACTGGCAGATAGTCGTGAATGCACAAGAGAAATCACAAGGTATAAAAATTAAGAGTACAATTCAAATTTTATTGAACAAACCTCTTAATGATAACAGTATTTTTTTTAAACGCAAAAAACTTTCAATGCACTGTTCCAAATTATTACGCACAGTAAGTTTCTAAACACGTTATAGGTTGTAAAGAACTGAAAATTGTCATTTGTTGTGTTTGCAGCATATTTACTGAAGTCAAAAGCTATTTCAATCAAACTTATAACAACATTTTAACATAGGACCCCTTATTTGATAGCAGCTTCACAAGTCTTGCATCCATTGAACTTGTGAGTTTTTGGACAGTTTCAGCTTGAATTTGTTTGCAAGATGTCAGAATAGCCTCCCAGAGCTGCTGTTTGGCTGCAAACTGCCTCCCCTTCTAATAGATCTTTTAATTGAGGATGCTCCAAAGGTTCTCAATAGGATTGAGGTCAGGGGAGGATGGAGGCCACACCATGACTTTCTCTCCTTTTATCCCCATAGCAGCCATTGATGTAGAGGTATTCTTTGCAGCATGAGATGGTGCATTGTCATGCATGAAGATGATTTTATTACGGAAAGCATAGTTCTTCCTTCTGTACCAGGGAATAAAGTGGTCAGTCAGAAACTCCACATATTTTGCAGAGGTCATCTTTACACCTTCGGGGACCCTAAAGGGGCCGACCAGCTCTCTTCCCATGTTTCCGTCCCAAAACATGACTCCATCACCGCCTTGCTGACGTCGCTGCCTTGTTGGAACAGGGTGGCCTTCCACCAACCATCCACTACTCCATCCATCTGGACCATCCAGGGTTGCAGGGCACTCATCAGTGAACAGGACTGTTTGAAAATTAGTCTTCATGTATTTTTCTGCCCAATGCAGCCGTTTCTGCTTGTGAGCATTGGTTAGTGGTGGCCAAATAGAAGGTTTATGCACAGTTGCAAGACTCTGGAGGACTCTACACCTTGATGTCGGTGGGACTCCAGATTCACCAGCAGCTTCCAATATCTGTTTGCTGCTATGTAATGGTATTTTAGCAGCTGCTCTCTTCATCCAATACATGGATCTGGCAGAAATCTTCCTCAATGTGCCTTTATTTGCACAAACCCCTCTGTATGTATGTATATGTATGTATATATGTATATATGTGTATATGTGTATATATATGTGTATATATTGTGACCGAAAGCAAGGAATTGTGCTGGAAGGAACCTATATACCTCCCCAGATTTTGCAAGGTTCTTACTTTGTGTAATTAGCCCCAGGGAAATGTGTTATGTTATAATGAATGTTGCACTTTAAATATGTGTATATTTGGGCCCTGGGGTGGAGCACTTGGAGAGTAGGGAGGGCCAGTGCTCCACTCCACATTTTGGAAGTTGCTTGTAACCTACAGGTGAGAAGTCCAGTTCCAGAGTTTGAATCCTAATCTAACTCACCTGAAAAGTATTGTCAATTAGCAGTGCTATTAAGTACTCCCCTGCCAAGGAAGGGGGGAGATTGTGTTTGGTTTCTGTGAGTGGAAACAGAGAGCTGAAAACCCTGAAGCAGTAAGGTTGTTTATGTTTATGTTTATGTTGGGAAATGGACAAGCCATCCAACCCAGTTAGCTGATTATTTTGTTTAGTTAGTGCTCAGAAGAGCAAGGCTTTTGTTTGATATATTTTTGTTACCTTTATACCTTACTGTGCATTTATTTTGGAACCTCAATAAAAGAGCAAGTCAATTTACCTCATCCAGCGTGTGAAGTGTCTCTAAAGCCTGAAAAGACTGTGTGTAACACCCCAATCCCAGGACAAGGTACCAAGGGAAAGGAGTACTTTTGTCACATATGGTGGAGAATGCGGGCAGCACACGGCAAAGTCTGTAAGTAGGGAGAAAGAGACTGCTGAGAAAATGGAGGATGTCATGAAAGCTTTGCTCCAGTCAACTGCTGTACAGCAAGAGACAAACAGGAGGACTGCAGAGACTAATGCAATACAGCAAGAGAGCATTTCAATACTGCAGCAGCTTGTACTGGCTCAAAAGGAAAATACAGATGCTTTATTCAAGCAAGTTGAAGCAACACAGGCAGCAGCTCATCAAGTGCTCAGAGAGGAGCAGCAGCATGCCACATGTGTCATACAGCAGGAGATCCAGAGTCTATCACAAAGGCTGGCCAGGGATGCCACAGAATCACCACAATGTCCAAAGGTGATCAGAGTGAGTCACTATTTGCAAAAGATGGTATCCACAGATGATGTAGAGGCCTACCTGATGGCATTTGAGCGAACCGCTGAGCGAGAAGGTTGGTCTGAAGTGGAATGGGCAAGCCTGCTAGCACCATTTCTTACTGGTGAATCCCAGAAAGCATACTATGATCTGGAAGCAGCGGAAGCCAGTGACTACAAGAAGCTAAAAGCAGAAATACTGGCACGCCTGGGGGTGACAACAGCCGTCCGTGCCCAGAGATTTCATTCATGGACTTACAGCCTGGATAAAGCGATTCGTTCACAGATGTTTGACTTGATACACCTTGCCAGAAAATGGTTGCAGCCAGAGATCAACTCACCCAGCCGCATTGTGGAGCAACTGGTGATGGAAAGATTCCTAAGAGGCTTACCTATTGGACTTCGTCGGTGGGTCAGCCAGAGCAATCCCCAAACAGCAGACCAATTGGTTGAATTGATTGAACGGTATATAGCAGCGGGAGAACTGCTTCAACCTCCTGGCCAAGAGAGACCCAAGAATCCGAAAACCTACAACCCCAGCAAATCTGGTAAGACTGTTACCAGGGAAAAGGGGGTCTTTTGATGAGAGAACAGGGTCTTATTACCCAAGAGACATTGTTAAAAGAGAAAAAGACTTTGGGAGGTGGGAAGAGCCTACAAATGAATCAAAAAGTTCTAATTATGGTATAAAATGCTTTAAATGCAGAAACTTTGGACATATTGCAAAAGACTGTCCTGAAAATGTTGAACCAATGGAGTGTAATTTTGGTAATAATTGGGAAGGAATTGCACTTTATTCACAGGTTGTATGTTCTGTGGAAAAAAATGGTTATTTGAATAGTCACCCTGCGTGTACCGTGAATGTGGAGGGAAAAAATATACAGGCATTGCTAGATTCAGGGAGTATGGTTACCCTTCTAGACCAATCCTTATTACAGGATACTCATATTGTTAACTCTGGAAAAGTTGATATTGCTTGTGTGCACGGGGATATACATAACTACCCTACTGCAGATATACTTGTTAAAACCCAGTGTGGTACTGTAAACTGCAGAGTGGGGCTGGTACCAAAACTGGCACATGAGATGATTATTGGAAGGGATTTTCCCCATTTTCTAGACCTATGGGCGTGTTTTGAAAACCCATCAGGTGAACAGAATGATGAATTTCCTTTTGCAGATACTCTGGCAGATGAGAGAGATCATGATGATGAGCCTAACAGTATGCAGCACTCCCCTATAAAAACATTAGTTGGTGAAACCCCAGAACAAACTAATGCGGGACCTTCTAGAAGCTCTGAACCAGATATAGAGTTAGTTGATTTAGAGGTTAGGCCTGGTAACTTCAGAAGTGCACAGTGGTCTGACCCAACATTATTGGTAGCCAGGAATAATATTTCTATAAGAAATGGATCCCCTGTCAATCCAGGGAATTCTCTTTCTTACCCTTATTTTGAAGTGGATAATGATCTGTTGTACAGAGTTGAGAAAAAAGAGTCCGTTATTACAAAGCAGCTGTTAGTACCACAAGCCTATTGGCGCACTGTGTTAAACCTTGCACATAGCCATGTTTTGGGGGGTCACCTAGGTGTTGACAAAACAAGAGCGCGTGTTTTGAGGAGATTTTACTGGCCTGGAGTAATCGCAGCTATCAAAAACTACTGTTCGTCATGCCCTGAATGTCACCTCACTGCGCCCTTTACGGCTTACCGTAGCCCTTTAGTACCCTTGCCTGTTATTGAAGTGCCTTTTGAACGTATTGCTATGGATTTTGTGGGTCCTCTGGTAAAATCCAGTAGGGGGCATCAGTATATATTAGTAGTACTAGACTATGCTACCCGTTACCCTGAGGCAATACCTATGCTAAAGAGTTAATGATGATGTTTAGCCGGGTTGGGATTCCCAAGGAGATCCTATCAGATCAGGGTACTCCATTCATGTCCAAGGTTACAAAGGAACTCTGCAAGCTCATTCACATTAGACACCTCAAAACCTCTGTTTATCACCCACAAACCGATGGTTTGGTTGAGCGATTTAATAAAACGTTAAAGGCTATGCTGCGCAAAGTAACTGATAAAGATGGGAAAAACTGGGACTTTCTATTGCCCTATTTAATGTTTGCCATTAGAGAAGTACCCCAAGCTTCCACGGGTTTCTCACCTTTTGAATTATTATATGGCAGACACCCCAGGGGATTACTTGACATAGCAAAGGAAACTTGGGAACAAGAAGCAAACCCACATCGCAGTGTAATAGAACACATAACTCAGATGCAGGAACGTATTGAAGCCATTATGCCAATAGTCAGAGAACACATGCAAAAGGCTCAACAAAATCAGCAGAATAGCTATAATAAGAATGCTAGAATTCGAGTATTTCAACCAGGAGACCGAGTATTAGTCCTGGTTCCCACAGTAGAGAACAAATTCCTGGCAACTTGGCATGGGCCATATGAGATTATTGAAAGAGTAGGAGAGGTAAATTATAAAATAAGGCAACCAGGTAGAAGAAAGGAAGTGCAAATATACCATGTCAATTTGCTAAAATCATGGAAAGAAAGGGAAGTTCTGGTTACTACAGAGGCTTCAACCTTCCCTGATAAGTGTAATATTGACCCCGAAGTAAATATCTCAGAGACCCTGTCAATACACCAGACAAGGGAAGTTAAGGAGTTTATTAGATTAAATAAAGAGGTATTCTCCCCAGTCCCAGGAAGGACTAGCGTGATTAAACATGACATTTTAACAGAACCAGGAAAAAGGGTCAATCTCAAACCATACAGAATACCCGAGGCTCGTAGAAAAGCTATCAGAGCAGAGGTTAAAAAAAAAGACTGTGTGTAACACCCCAATCCCAGGACAAGGTACCAAGGGAAAGGAGTACTTTTGTCACAATATATATATATATATATAGCAAAATCCAAATAGGTTATGGTGGGGAAAAATTGTGATTGAAAACCCCTTCCACCTGAAGTCTGTGGATGATTAATACAATGTTAAACAAAAATCTGCACACCAGTCAAGCCATAAGACTTGCTTTTCCCACAGAAATCCCATAACTGCAGCGATGTTACAACCACAAAGGATTCTGGGTGGGCATATGCAAATGAGTTTAACCCCTTCAGGACGGAGTCAATAGTGCACGTTCTGATCAAAACAAAACGTAAACAAAAACTGGAATTTGTGCTATGTGTCTGTTCACCCGTAGTTCCCCTCTTTCAAATTATATGCACCCACACTTATTATATATCATTTTGTTCAGGAGAAACAGGGCTTTAATCTATCATTAACTATTCATATATGGAACATCATTTATTATGAATAAAAGTAAAAAAAATGTGAGAAAATAAGATTTTTTTTAAATTTGCATTTCCGTCTGACATTTTAACTGTGAATGTCATAATACTGTTAGGTTTTACTGCAAAAAAAATGCACATATTTGTAATCAGCGATGTCTCACGAGTACAACAGTACCTCCCATTAACAGGTTTTATGTTGTTTTGGAAAGTTACAGGGTCAAATATAGAACATTACATTTTCAAATTGAAATTTGCCAGATTGGTAATGTTACCTTTGAGACGGTGTGGTAGCCCAGGAATGAGAATTACCCCCATAATGGCATACCATTTGAAAAAGTAGACAAGCCAAGGTATTGAAAGTGGGGTATGTTTAGTCTTTTTTAGTAGCCACTTAGTCACAAACACTGGCCAAAGTTAGCGTTCATATTTGTTTTTGTGTGAAAAAAGCAAAAAACGAATATTTGGCCAGTGTTTGTGACTAAGTGGCTACTAAGAAAGACTGGACATACCCCACTTGCAATACCTTGGGTTGTCTACTTTTGCAAATGGTATGCCATCATGGGGGTAATTCTCATTCCTGGGCTGCCATACGCTCTCAAAGGCAACATAACCAATCTGGCAAATTTCAATGTGAAAAAAATGAAATGCAAGCCTTATATGTGACTCTCTAACGTTCCAAAACACCATAAAACCTGTACATGGGGGGTACTGTTATTCTCGGGAGACTTCACTAAACACAAATATTAGTGTTTTAAAACAGTAAAACATATTACAACAATAATATAGACCATAAAAGTGCAGTTCGCTTGTAAAAAATGCAAAAAACTTCACTTTTACTTAAAATATCATCGTTGTAATACAATTTACCAGTTTGAAACATGAATATTTGAGTTCAGCGAAGTCTCCCGAGTAAAACAGTACCCCCTATGTACAGGTTTTATGGTGTCTTGGAGAGTTACAGGGTCAAATATAGTGCTTGCGAATTAAATTCTCTGCACTTTCTCCCTGTGTTGTCATGCATGTCAATCAAATTTAAATTAATCAAATCACATAATTACGTTAAAAGAGTATTTAAATATACATGTAGAATTTTAATATATATGCATTTATAGGTATTTAAATTCTACGTGTATACTAATGTAATCTTTTATGTAATTATATGTATTTATCTATCTCTATATATATATTTGCGGTTATTTGTATTTTATATATAGATAGATATATATAGAATGTCATTCTAAGTGTATTTTGTTACCGATATATATATATATATATTAATAACAAAATACAGTTAGAATGAAATTACATATGCATATATAATTTATATTAAATTTTGTTTCAATATTTTATTTATTTATTTTATTATTTAATTTATTTATTATTTTAATTATACGTATTTATATATAATATATATATGTACATCTATTATATATATAATATATATACATATTATATATATGTAACGTCATTCTAAGTGTATTTTAATATTAATATATATATACTTATATTAATATTAAAATACACTTTGTATGACGTTACATATATATAATATGCATATATATTATATTTATAATATATATACATATTATATATATATAAAAATATATTTAATTTATTTTTACACTTGTCTTTTATTTATTTTTTATACTTCCCACCAGCAGGGGGACTGTCTGATATTTCAAACAGTCCCCCTGCTGGCAGATCCACAGCCAGCTATAGGGGGCCATGTGATCGCTCTTTGAGAGCGATCACATGGCCCCCGGGGGCCTCGTTTGCCGTGGGAGGGCTGCCTGGGCTGTGAGGCAGTCCTCCCGAAGCGGATCGCGGCGGAGGTAAGTATAACTTACCTCCTGGGGCTGCAAGCAGTTACGGCGTGCTATGCCGTCATAACGGCTTTAAAGCCCACTTAACCCGTGACGGCATAGCACGCCGTAACGGCGTTAAGGGGTTAACAAAGAATCACATTTTTGCCTCATTCCATTTTAAACATGTATTCCTTTTAATCTGTGTTTGCTGTATACAACAGCTTGAAACACAATATAGGAAAAGATGCAAAACCAGTGAACCACTGGTGTTTAACATTGTATTAAAAATATATATTTCCTGGCTAATCATGGCAGCATCACTTATGGGTAGCTCCTCCCTTAGCAGTCTCAGGACAGGAATTAATTAGATTAATTAATTAGGCCTATGGTATAAAGAGTCCCTCCTCCCCTTACACCACAGTCTTTTTTCCTGTCCTTAGCAAGTTCTACAGGACTTTTTATTTTATGGCCACCTTCCTGCGTTTGTTGTGGGTTCATTCCAAATGAAGTTCAGCCTCTCTTCATTTGAAGGACCCAGTAAACAGCCTGCATGAGCAGGACTAACTGGGTCAGGTTCAGAGTAAGTACTGAACTGCTGCGTGGGATGTATGTCTAGTGTTCTGAGGGAGACACTGTTCTAAGCTTCCTGGGGTTGGTTATCCTTAAAAATTTCCCCTTGTTTCTGGAAGTGCCCCTAGTAATTGGGGTCAAACCCCCCCCCCCCCCCTTACCTTGTTGGCAGTGCTTTGGGGATCCATACTGCAGTCATCCTGATGGTGGGTGCTGTTGGGCTCTATTGGGGGTTGTTTCCTGCCTGCGTGCCCTGTGTTGCCCCTGGGGGCTTACTGGGAGTTGCGGTCCTTGTGGGGGCTGTATTCGACCAGATTTGCTGTTTTGCCGCGATGTGCGTTCCAGCCGCGGAATTGCCGAACCCGGAAGTGCCTCGCGCCGGCCGCGAGGCTTGGAACGCATGGCGTGCGTTCCAGCGCTCTGCGCATGCGCGCACCGGGCGCAGAGGTATTTAAACAGGGGAATACTGACACTTACCTGTCAGCTGTTCGGAACTTCTGATTTGCGGTCTGAATTTTCGCCAGTTCTCCTTCTTGCTGTCTCCTGGCTGCCTGGAGTGTGTTTTCTGCCGTTATGATGTAGGATTGCCTATTTCCATGGTTTTTGCTGGGGGCTTTGGGTTTGCTTACCAGTTTGCCTTTTTGGACTTATTGGGAAGGTGTTTCTGATTTTGCCTTTTGTTCCTTTCGTAGTATGGATTCTCCCTTTGCCTCTGCTAGATCCCTCTCTAGAAAACATAGGTGAGCCATTTATTTTTGGTCAGGGGGGTTGTTAAAAGAGTGCCATACTGAGCCTGTAATATATGTTATATATGGCTTTCTTTCAGCCCCAGCAAACAGTTGGATTCTCCAGCAAGAAAATCCAGAGACAAGACCAATAGATGCATCAATTGTTCATCACCAGCTCCACCTGGAAGGAACCTCTGCAGGGAATGCTTGTCGGAAGCGGCTAATGTCCCCAGTAAGACTTCTCCGCAGGACGACCTTAAGCTTTGGATTTCCCGTGCAATTGCTGAGGGCTTTAAGTCTACCACGGGATGTGGTGGTCCTCCTAAGAGACGCAGAGCGGAACCTCAGTCTTCCAGCTCTGAGGAGGATCCTGACCTGTGGGAGGTCTCGGATGAGGGGGAGGAGGAAGTTGACTATGCCTCCAGATCTCTGGACTCAAAATCTATCGATAGACTTATTACCCTCCTCAGAGACACTCTTAGCCTCACGGAAGAAAAGTCTGAATTGAGAGAGGCTGACAGGTTTTTTGAGGACTTGAAACCTAATAGACCAACGTTCCCGGTACATTCCTGTATAAGGGACATGATCCTTCAGGAGTGGAAGAAGCCGGAGAGGAAGTCCACCTTGAAAAACAAATTCACGAGGACTTATCCTTATTCTGCCATGGACTGCTGCCTTTGGAATTCGGTTCCCAAGGTTGATGCTGCAGTGATCCATATGGCTAAAAAGACCACGCTTCCTATAGACTCCATGGCATACTTAAGGGAACCTATGGAAAAGCGTATGGATGGTGATCTAATTAAAGCCTATCTGGCGCTGGGCTCCGCCCTTCATCCGGCAGTGGCGCTGACCACTCTCTCCAGGGCCTTAAGAGTTTGGCTCGCTAATTTGGAGGAAGACATTGGTCAAGGTGTCCGTAGAGAACACCTCCTGGAGAGTCTCAAGGATTTGAACATTGCTACTGAGTTTTGCTCTGAAGCCTCCCTGGACATCACTCGCATGATTGCCAAAAGTATGGCCCTGTCTATGGCTACCAGGAGGGCCTTATGGCTTCATTCCTGGGGGGCGGACTATGCCTCCAAAGCGTCCTTGTGTGGTCTCCCGTTCCAGGGGGATCTCCTGTTTGGTAAGATCCTGGAGGATGCCATTCAGAAAGCTGCTGATGGGAAAAAAGTGTTTCTTCCACAAGTCAGCAGAAAGAGTTTTTCCTCCTCCTGGAAAACTAGGCGATTCAAGGATCGGTCCTTTCGGGACAGCAGAAGCTACAAGCCCGGAAGGGAGTATTCCAGGAATTCTTTGTGGAAGTCCTTCTCTCACTCCTCTTCCAATAAGGCTTCCAGAGGTAGAGGTGCCAGAACCTCCGGGAAGACCTTCTGAAGGTCCTCGGGCCCATACGGGTATGGTGGGTGGAAGACTGAAGTTCTTTTACCCGGTATGGGCCGCAAATGTCACAGACGTGTGGGTCACATAAAAGAGGGCTACAGGATGGAATTTTCTTCTCGTCCACATGCTGCTCTCTTCAGAAAATCAAAAGTGTCGGCAGGTGTCAAGCGAAGGAACATGAGGACTTGCATTTCCACTCTGCTGGAACAGAAGGTGTTGGAAGTCCCTACACACGAAAGGTTCCGGGGGATGTATTCCACTGTGTTTTTGGCCCCAAAACCCCAGGGAAAGTGGCGTCTCATCCTGAACCTGAAAGGAGTGAACGCCATTCTAGACGTAAGGACATTCAAAATGGAATCCTTACAGACTATCCTAAAGAGCGTAAAAACGGGAGATTGGATGACCTCCATAGACTTAAAAGACGCCTACTACCAAATCCCTGTAAACAGCAATCACATGCAGTTCCTTCGGTTCTGGGCTTTAGGAAGACACTTTCAGTTCCGAGGGCTTCCGTTTGGCCTCAGCTTAGCGCCAAGGACTTTCTCGAAGGTCCTTGTCTCTTTGATTGCCGTTATAAGGATGAGAGGTATCGAGATATTCCATTACTTGGACGACATCCTCATCATAGGGCCTTCACAAAGAATAGTGGAGCATCATACATTAGTGGCAATGAACATCCTTCAAGATCACGGGTGGCTTCTCAATATAGAAAAGAGCTCCCTGATTCCGTCTCAGACCATCGTGTTCCTCGGAGCGGTGATAAATACCATTTCTGCCCGTGTGTTTTTGTCTCCGGAGAGGGTCATGAAGATAAAAGACAAAGTCAAGAAGCTCCAGGTTCTCGAAAGGGCCTCGGCAAGGGAAGTCATGAGTCTCCTGGGTTCTTTAACAGCTACGATAGGTTTGGTGAAGTGGGCCCAATGGAAGTTTCACCCTGTCCAGAGTTGCTTCCTTCTCCAGTTCGACAGAGAGAAAACGGATTGGGAACAGAAGATATCTCTGCCACTGCCAGTAAGAAAGAGTTGAACTGGTGGAAGAACAGGAAGAACCTAGCAAAGGGCTTTCCCTTGGAAGAGCCTCTGTGGACCGTTATTACGACAGATGCCAGTTCTTCTGGTTGGGGTGCCCACCTCGATTCCTCGTGGACTCAGGGGAGGTGGACCCGAGAAGAAAGTCGGCTCCACTCGAATCTAGGAGAACTACGAGCTATTTCCAAGGCCATTCGGGTGTTCCTTCCAAAGATCAGGAATTCCTGGGTGTTAATCAAGACGGACAACCGAGCGGTGGCCTCATATGTAAACAACCAGGGAGGCACAAGGAGCAAACTGCTCTTGAAGGAACTAGCTCCTTTAATGGAAATGGCCATGACCTATCTCCAGGGACTGAAGGCTATCTATCTCCCAGGGTCAGAGAACGTAACAGCGGACTTTCTCAGCAGAACAGAAATTCTCCCGGGAGAATGGAAACTTCACCAGTCGGTTTTTGCTTGGATCACCCATCGGTGGGGCATGCCCCAGATCGACCTGATGGCTTCGTTCAGGAATCGCCAGGTGGAGAATTACTACTCCCTCCACCCAGAGAGTCAGGCTTTGGGCCAGGATGCTCTATCTCTTCCTTGGTCGTTCGATCTGGGGTATGCGTTCCCTCCCCTACCCATGATAACCAGGTTCCTGAGGAAAGTTTGGTCAGAAAGAAAGAAGGTTATTGCCGTAATCCCAATTTGGCCTCGAAGGCCGTGGTTTCCCCTATTGTCAATGTTGAGCCAGGAACAGCCTCGGCCCCTGCCTGTTCTGGAGGATCTGCTAACGCAGGGTCCAATATTCCATCCTCATCCGGAACGCCTCAAATTGGGGGTCTTGAAAAGGAAAGACTTCGACAATTAGGTCTTTCAGAAGCAGTGGTCAATACCCTCTTACACTCAAGGAAGGCTTCTACGTCCTCATGCTACCATAGAATCTGGGATGTGTTTCAAGAGTGGGCTTTGGCCAAGCAAGTTGACTTCATACGTCCTCGCAACACTGAAATCTTGGAGTTCCTGCAAGAAGGTCTGGATAAGGGCCTTAGCATCAGCACTCTTAAAGTTCAATCTTCGGCTCTGTCAGCTTTGTGCAACACCTCTTGGTCATC
The DNA here is from genome assembly GCF_036172605.1 of Pelobates fuscus. Classification (NCBI taxonomy): domain Eukaryota; kingdom Metazoa; phylum Chordata; class Amphibia; order Anura; family Pelobatidae; genus Pelobates; species Pelobates fuscus. The sequence goes on along the minus strand of NC_086318.1, from coordinate 375,904,854 downwards.
AGACCCATTGATCTCCAGGTTCTTCAAGGCAGCTTTCAAGTTGAGACCGCCTTCGAGATCCACTACCCCTCCTTGGGACCTTCCGCTTGTTCTCGACTACCTGACTGAGGATCTATTCGTTCCTCTTGAGAATTTGGATGCTGTCCTCCTAACTTACAAAACATTGTTCTTGGTGGCAATTACTTCCGCTAGGAGAATTTCAGAGATCAAGGCCTTCTCCACCTTACCACCTTGTCTACAATTCTACCACGATAGGGTGTGCCTGAAACCTAATCCAGCATTTCTTCCTAAAGTGGTCTCTCGTTTTCATCTATCTCAAGAGGTGGTCCTGCCATCCTTCTACCCCAATCCTTCTTCACAAGAGGAGATTAAGTGGCAACGTTTGGATGTCATGAACTGCCTGTCTATGTACATTGAACGTTCTGCTCCTTACAGGAAAACTCACCAGCTTTTCGTTTTGCCTTCAGGGGCCAGGAGAGGTGACGCAGCCTCTCTGTCTACGTTGAAACGTTGGATTGCTCTTGTAATCAGGAAGGCATATCTCAATAAAGATCGCTCTCCTCCACTGAAGATAAAGGCTCATTCAACCAGAGCATTGTCGACTTCATGGGCTAATTGGGCAGAGGTTCCATACGATGACATTTGCAGGGCAGCCACCTGGTCTTCCCCGATGACGTTCATGAAACACTACAAACTAGATGTGGATACTCCTTCCACCTCATTTGGGAAGAGTGTCTTGTCTACGGTTTCTTTGTCCCGTTGATATTAAATTCAGTCGTAGCATAATAATCTGTTCTGTGTATTTTATCGTAATTTTATTCCCACCCTATATTCTGTGAGCTTGGTTATTACCCATAAGTGATGCTGCCATGATTAGCCAGGAATACAGAACATTTATGACAAACTTACCGTAATTTTCTTTTCCTGGCTATTTCTCATGGCAGCATCAGGGTTCCCGCCCATTTTTTGTTTTCAGCTTTATAATTGGACTGTGGTGTAAGGGGAGGAGGGACTCTTTATACCATAGGCCTAATTAATTAATTAATCTAATTAATTCATGTCCTGAGACTGCTAAGGGAGGAGCTACCCATAAGTGATGCTGCCAGGAAAAGAAAATTACGGTAAGTTTGTCATAAATTTTCTGTAATATATACATTTGGGGACATAAGCCTTATAATAAGAAATTCCAATAATAATATAATAAGAAGTAAGCACCAGTCGGTTGTGGTGTGCCAGAACTGACGTATGGGGTAGGCCTGTATTAAGAGGGCAAAAAGTTGATGTATACAAATAACCTTTATTACATACATGTTACAAAGTTAAACCTTTAAATGCTAATCTCAATTCCTGTCCTGGCTGAGGTATATAACTGGTATATGCTGCTGACTTCCAGCGTCCTAACCTTTTAATGATATGAACAGGGACATTGTGGCTTGACGCCGCGGAAGCGGCTCCAATTCTAAATGAGTGGCCAGAAAAAGCACGGAGGTCAAGACCGAGTCTAATGAAGTGTTATTATGTAGAAAATTAATTTAGTAGTGTATGTAAAAGGCGTAATGGCGTATTTGGGTTAACACCGTCAAGTGTGGAACAATATGTGTCCAGTAATTTAACTGGACACCTGTGATTACCGGTGGGGTAATAGCATACTTTAGTAGGAGGGCCTAACTGGTTTGTTTTGGTGTGATCGATGGTAAGAATGTAATGGTCTGTATCTTTTTTTAGACTCATAATTTTCAGGTGCAGTTGGTTGGACGTGATGTTATTGGTAGTGAATTAATTTGGCCTTAAACAGCCATAGAAGGCTAGATAAGCTGCCATTTTAATTACCAGATTAGTGCTGGTTTCAAATGGACTGGTGTCTAGAATGTCTGAAAGTGCTCAAAACTCAGGCTTGTCAATAAGAAGTCTGGTATTGGGTTTGTCCAAGTGTTGTATACCTTTCAGAATATTTTTAACTGGATAGGTAGACATGAAAGGATTCGTAGGCACTTAGGATGTGATGTTGTATTCCTGTGAGGTAGAGTTTTATGGTGTTTAACCCCTTAAGGACCAAACTTCTGGAATAAAAGGGAATCATGACATGTCACACATGTCATGTGTCCTTAACCCCTTAAGGACTAAACTTCTGGAATAAAAGGGAATCATGACATGTCACACATGTCATGTGTCCTTAACCCCTTAAGGACCAAACTTCTGGAATAAAAGGGAATCATGACATGTCACACATGTCATGTGTCCTTAAGGGGTTAAGGGGTTAATGATAATTTTAAGTTAAGGTGGCAAAAGGAGATAAACGGGAGTCGAGGGAGTGTGTGTCGCCAATCTGGTAATCTAAAGTGAATTTGGTATAGAGAGTGAATGCTCTATTGTAAGCCCGTGATGTATTGGTAAAGAGGGCCTGATAGTGGTAGGAAGGCTTGCCGCGCATGCGCATTAGGTCTCCCCATAGGAAAGCATTGAAAAAGATTTTCAATGCTTTCCTATGGGGAATTGAGCAACGCTGGAGGTCCTCACAAAGCGTGAGGACGTCCAGCGACGCTCTAGCACAGATAATGAGTCAGGAAGTTCCCTCTAGTGGCTGTTTAGTAGACAGCCACTAGAGGTGGAGTTAACCCTGCAAGGTAATTATTGCAGTTTATAAAAAACTGCAATAATTACACTTGCAGGGTTAAGAGTAGTGGGAGTTGGCACCCAGACCACTCCAATGGGCAGAAGTAGTCTGGGTGCCTGGAGTGTCCCTTTTAACTGGCATGAGGAATGGCCACTAGGGGTTGTACGTGAGCAATCTAGAGCCCTGCGATTGATAAAATTTATGCGAATGAACCGTTACATGAAACAAAGAACAGAAATGTACGAATTGAATTGCAACACGAAAACGTATGTTCGTAAGAATATAAGCCGTTCGGCAGCCGAACACTCACAGTTCGTGGACCGATCAGGGGAACGCAACCCGGAAGCAGTGGTAAAGAGAGAGGTCAGCCTGGAACTATTTCCGACGGGCTCTGTCCAACACAATGAGTAAAGTGGAGCATGTGGCCGGTACAGCGGCTGAAACAAGGTAAGTAGTACTTCGGGGAGGTGGATGTTTAATCAGGCTGGGCAGACTTGATCATGGGACGAAGTAGTGTGTCTTGACGGGAGAACTTGGTTAGCAGGAACCAGCGTGTGAACGATGCCTTCGGTGAGTGAACCGGAAGTCTAGGGTTCTGCGTGAACCCAGCGGTGACGGTACTGTCATTGAGGGGGCCTGAGATTTTATAGTCGGGTAACCGCTCCCATAATTACAGTATACGCATATATATATTTACACTAACAACAACAGTTGTAATTATTGCACCTTCTATGTGACATATAGTGAGAACAGAGTTATTTACTAAAGAGAGAATTGTCGGGATGTCAAAGTCAATTTAAAATTTAAGGTCAAAGGCTGAACTGGAAGCATAGTTGGTTTGTAGAATTATTCCAGATTGACTATGTTGGCCTTAAAATCAAAAGTCACTTGGATTTCCTAACAATTTTCAGTTTAGTAAATAAGCCTGTAACTTTTTTTTTTTTTTCCAAGTAGACAGATGCAGGAATAACGAAAATTTAAAGCCTTTGTGAATAAGAGTATATGAAAAACCTTTTAAGTGGAAACTGTAAGAGTAAAATGGACTGTGGAAATGCAGGTTTTTGCCAGGAGAGATAGGAGTGCTTGCGTAAAGAAACCATTACTCAGGAAGATGATGATAGTATGTGTGTTTATTATTGAACAGCTATATTCTACATTGGATGGTCCGGTATACGAATGTATTGCCCCATGTGGTTCGTATACCGAACTGACAGACCACCCAGAACAGTTGTGTGCCGCTCATTGACCTTCTTGACCCTCATTATCACCTTCGTAAACCGCAATTACCACAACATTCTAAGCGGTCGGCTGGGTGGGTGCCGTTCGTATGGACGAACATGTGGCGGCGGCCATCTTTAGTCGCATACGTGTACAGCGGTGTATGGTCATCGAGTGTATAGAACTATAATCAGGTACTCGACGGCGCAAACACCATCGAGACTTCCATCCCCACGCATGTTTGGTTATATTTGTCTGGGAAGAGCGGCGTTCGGTGGCAACACACTCATAAACAAGGGGCACAAAACCAGTGTACGTACAAACTGTTATAATCATGGTTTTATTGTATTTTATACTCCCGAAAGAGACCAACCGTCCAATTAAACAGAGAAGATTATATTATCTGAGTCAATGGAGTTCTTTATTTATTCTTTGGTTTTTTTTTATTCTTTTCTCTGTCTTTTAGCATCTCCTCAAAAACATGTGTAGTTTATTTCGACATACAATAGTACCGTTTGAGGCTCTGATGCAGTCAGGTGGTATATCCTCAGATATGGAATTTTCTTTTCCATGAATCTGTAGTGTAGAGTTGTGTTCTTTTGATGTAGTCATCATTATACCTTTGGTAGCTGGTTGTACTATAGAGTAGATAGGGTCTTGATTGTAGGATATCTTTAAGGGATTAGATTCCCCAAATCTCTTCTCAACCAGATATTGTTCATATCTGTTGAGTTTTCTTTTGGTATTATAGTACCATCGCTGGCTTTTACAGGCACCCAAGTGATGTTTAGTAGTATTCTTTATAAGTGAAGAGAGAGGTTCATTGGATGTTTTCATCATTATTCCTATAGTAGCTGGTTGAATTGAAGAGTGATTAGGTTCTTGATTATTGGATCTCTCAGGGGTTTTAGTTTTCCTATTCCCCCTAAAATCCAGAAAACTTTCATTTCTCTTGAGGTCTTCTCTTGATATGATAGTACCATCACTGGCTTTTAAAAGACCAGGGGCACCCAAGGGATGTTTAGCAGTATTCTTTTTTTTTTTTTTTTTTACTGTTGACTGACTGATGGGAATAGTAGTCATAGTAACCACCATAGGTTCAGGATATTGGCTCATGATTTTATCCTCTGAACGCATGCTATCTGAGGGCGGAGTATTGTAGTCCATCTCTACAGATCCCTCATCTGAATCATAAGATGCTAGGGAATCATCTGAGGTAGGTATTTCTGCTTTACATAGATCAGACGTACTGTAGTTAGTGTCTTTGTATATAGGAGTGCTTGTTTCTGTGGTCTTTATCTTCGGTTCAGCGACTGCAGGAGGTTTAGGAGGTCATCTTTGGAAGTATGTGATTATGTGCCCTTTTTCTCCACAATAAAAGCATGAATCCTCTTGCCGTCTTTTGTCCATTTCAAGTTTTGTAAGCGGTTCTCGTTTCCTGCTTTTCCTGGACGGAGATACTGTTTAGTCTTTTTCTTAGGTGATTCACAGGGGCTTGATTGAAGCAAATATGAGACAGTTCCAAGAGACACTCCGCAATAATCGTCAGAACACCTGTTAACCCCTTAGTCTCCGTTTTCAGGCCTTGAAATTCTGTCATGATCTTGTGCAGGTCAGGGATGAGACTGAAACTGGGGTTAACTTCAGGGTCTTGTTTGTTTTTGTTTTGTTTTGTTTTTTATCTTGGACATAGGATATCCTAAAATAGAAATTATAGGAATGGGAAAGCCAGAAAACAGAACAGAATAACAGATTACAGGTGAGAATAACCTATAAATGAAGTTATAGGTAGGAGTTTGAAGATAAACTTATAACAGGAATTATAGGTACAATCTTGAGAGAGAACCTGATTTAGGCAATATGCCCCAGAACAGGATATAAAGAAACAGGGAAACCTATAAGAGAAAAAGATAAAGCAAGAGAATGAAAACCTATTAATGAGATAATAAGTTACAGGAAAACAAACAACTAAACAGAACTAGACAGAAATATAAAGATTACCTATATAGGTTTTTAGTTGTTCAGTCTCTTTGGATTAGAGGTTGTACTGTAGTAACAGGTATTTTATGATAGATGCCAGTATAATCTGGAATATTTGTAAATCCAATGTAGGAGTAATGCAGGTAGCAACAAAGTAATAATGAATTGGAGTCCCTCCCCTTGTCCTTAATCTAGGACCTGGCGACCCTCTCAACTACCCAGCTGTAACGCTGGCTGCGGGGCAGAGTACCGCTGGTCTCTGCCCACCGAGTAACCCTAGCTGCAAGCCGGAGAGCAACCGAGAGACTTATGGGTGGGCTACTCGACTAACTCAGGTACCGACCGACAGGAGGTCAGGTACCTGGTTAGTCTTCCCTTGGGAGGGAAGATATGTGGCGAACAGAACCTCACCACTAGTTCTTGAAGGGGGCCTGCTCGCCAGCCTCTTGCCCCAGGACTATGACCTGGCTAAAATATGTTAAAAAGACTCTGTTCATGCAATTGAGATTATATGGTTCAGTTACCGAACAACCCCACGAACCAGAGATCATCCTGGAGCTTGTTAACACCTATTAACAACTTGGAACGTTTCTCATCGCAGTGTTCTAATTGTTCGTCTGGGTGGCCGCAATTCCTTTGGGCAACCACGAGGTGGCGGCCATCTTGTTCACATGAACGCAGGCAGCAGTGTTTGGGCATGAATCTCATGGAACTAAAATTAGACACAGAAACTCCCGAACACCGCTGGACTTCCATCATCGCCTGCGTTCGGTTCTATACAGCTTAGAAGGGCACTGTTCGGTGAAATAATTCGTCTGGATGAGGGGAACAAGCTCCAGGGTAAGACTATTGACTCTGTTCGGTAGTTTGTTTGTTTTCAAACTACCGAACTAGACCGACCGCAAGCCCTGATTCTCTGGAATGGTTCTGGGCATGGGACCATGCCTGCTGTCAGTCAAATGACTTTCAGCAAATTCCTGAACTGGGTGATTTTTGGATATGTTGGTCACCGAGATCAGGGCTATCAGGGGATGTAACTGTGGGGTTTTATGTGTCTTTGGGGCAATTCTGGGGTGTTTGGGAATTATCTGTTTATGTATGGCCTTGTACTGGATCTGAGAGCCAATGTAATTATGTGTTTTGTTTCTGCTGTGGTTTACTCAGATCCAGGGGGGAGTGCCCCTTGCATGGGGACTGTCATAAAAGGCCAAGTGTGGTCCCATTAAAATCAGTCCACTTCACCCTCAACATGCAGCCTCGTCTCGTGTTTGTAGGGAACAGCTATACCTGCTTCGGATTACCATACTGGCTATAATCACTAGCTCTTGTAAGAGCTTCACAGACAGACCTGCTATACTCTCTGGAGGAGGAGAGGTCCACCCACTGGAAGCTGGACCCTTAGGTCTAGGGTGGGTGGGGGACAGCGTGACCCCAGTCAAGCTGCGGCAGCTAAGGGGCTACGGTGCTTATGTGGTCTGGTGCGGTGCTTATGGTACTCAAGGCGACTAGGAAGCAGTGATTGGCAGAGACACCCAGTCGGGGTGCCTGGTGGTCCGTTGCAGTGAGTAAAGCAGGTCATAAAACCAATAAGGTAAGTCCACAGGTTATAACACAGGAGCCAGGATATGAAGTCTTTCAGGCAATACTCAACTTCAATGTCAAGGCCATGAGGTGAGTTGGGTGTAACCTTTTTATAGGATCTGAATTCGTCCAGGCAGGTGAGGATGAGATGGAAATCTCTGTGCTAGTGGTTAGGGAGGCCACTAGTGGAAAATAAAATCAGTGCAGGAACTTGGTTATTAAAGGAACAGAACAAAAAGTCTTGTTTGCCAGGATAGGATCCTGACACATATACACACAGCCACATTATGAGATATTTTGGATTTCAGTACTATTATATATATATATAATGTATGTATGTATATATAAAAAATATCTCATAATGGGGCTGGGAGACACAGCATAAAGAGATAATAGGAATTAGGCCCATAATTGAAACCTGTACTTGAGAGGAATTCATACCAGAGAAAGTTGCAGATGTGAATTGGGGTCTGAAGGGAAAAAAATATACGGTGTAAAGAAATGGGATCAATGGGTGTAGACAATGAAGCAAGAAGATAAAAGAAGTGCAGAAACTTCCTGTTAAGTGACTGGGCAAGATAAATTTAGAGGGGAAAAAAGAGCCAGAAGTGAATATCTGGGGTAATTACTGCTTATATGAATGAAACACGTCTAGTGTTACCTTAATTATTATTATTTTTATTTATTTTTTATTTTAACTACTGAAGCACCCATACGTTCATATGATGACTGTTGTCAGGGAATATGTTAAGAGAAGCCATATTGTGCATCTTTCGGTCCTTTCCTTTAAATTTTCTTAGATGTATACATGCTTTAAAACGAAACATAACTGTTACACCATATTTTATTTTATAATGTTGTTTTTTTCTTTTCTTTTTTTTTTTTTTTTATAAAAAAGACACCTGTCTCTAGCTCGGACTTCCCACAGATGTAATTGTTCATACTGATGTTCTCTCGACAATCTTTACATTGATTAAGAAAATATCCTGCTAAATGGCCTCTTAAAGAATTTCCACATAGAGATTTGTAGTTATTGGAATATGTCTCAGTGGGTGATCTTTATGATATGACCTCCTTTTGTATTGATGTGAAAATAGCAAAATTGATGCAGAACATTTCTCATGAAGTTGCTAAGAACAGGCTAGATTCTTCTCGTATCTCTACTTAGATTTATTTTGTAAACTTTTGTGTGGCTTGGTAATAGAGTTTTTTCTTTTTTCTTTAACATAGTTTTTATAAACACTCAGAGAAACCTACAGAAGATACTTAAAAAAAAAAAAAAAAATCTAACTATCTCAAATTTTTGTCACATTTAGTTATTTCAAAAAGTAAAATATTGTCTCTTGTATAACCTTTAGAAAAAAATATTCCATGCAAGACTTAATAAAATGGCTTACTTCTTGTTAGTCCAATGTGGTTATACAATGTATGTATTTTATATAGTGCGTAATGTTTGTATTTATTTACAGTTGAAATATGTTTGATTACTTACAGTACATTAATCAAATATGAGCATAGAACCTTTGCAGAAATATTCTTAGAAGTAAGACAACGTGTAGTGGGTGGCAAAGTAAACTGAGAAATTATATTCCTGTACATAAATGGATCAAAGACTGTCAGGAAGTTTAATGTGAGCGTTAGTAAATGCAGACATGAACCTGCTGCTATTGCCAAATATCTCAAGAATGGAAAACTGAGGCAGTGCTTACTGACCACAGCGTGATTCCTGACAAGGGTTGTAAATAAACCTGAGATATACGACTGCATTAAGCAGCATATCATGTATTAGCCATACTAAATCCGCAATGTCTGAAGGAGTGTCATGCCTTATAAGACTACGCTACAGTCCTGTTGCTGCTATTATTATTGCGACTATCATTATTGCTACTGTAATTATTCTACCGCCAACAAATTACTCAGCGCGCTACAAACATTGACTGAAAAGGATAACAAAGTGTAATTTGACGGAATCAGATGATTAATATGTAGAAAAAGTAACTAATGCAGTAGCAATCTAAATTTCATTTTTGCCCTGCATGTTTTTTTATATTTTCACAGATTATTGTTTGTAGACACGGACTTCAGCACCATCAACTTAAAAATTGAAGATTCTTGTGGTCGAGAACACCTAATCAAATTAAAGTTAAATGCAAAGGTAAGTAGAAGGGAAAAAAAAAATCTGTTTCTTAAAAATGTGTAAACCGAAACGAGGTTTCCCATAGGAATGCATTGAAAACCAATTAATCCGTTCTGGAGGTCAGAAAAAAAAGTAAAAATGAGCTGGCATGGAAACCAACCCACAATGCGGAACATATACAGTAAAAGCCATGCAAACGACAAAGCTCAGCTCCCTACCTTTCCACTGCTTGAGAAATGCACCAAAAAAGTCCCAAAACCACTGCCAAAAAATTCCAGAATGGCTACAAAACTCGATGCAAAAGCCACTCCAACACCTCCACACTCTACGCCACGTGCTATCCACAGACTCTAGCATGCACAGGGGGTGGTGCTATAAACCTCCCAAGCCCAATGCATTCTGGGCAAATTTGCTTTGTATTGCGAAAAAAAAATGCAAACCGAGGCATTATATCAGTGGATGTTAATTGAGGCGTTTGTAAACCAAGGTACCACTGTGTATATATGTGTGTGTGTGTGTGTGTGTGTGTGTGTGTATATATATATATATATATATATATATATATATATATATATATATATACACACAAAAGTGAGTACACCCCTCACATTTTTGTAAATATTTTATTATAGTTTTTCAAGTGACAATACTGAAGAAATGACACTCTGCTACAATGTTAATCTAAAGTAGTACGTGTACAGCCTGTATAACTGTTGTAAATTTGCTGTCCCCTAAAAATTACAACACACAGCCATTAGTGTCTAGACCATTGGCAGCAAAAGTGAGTACACCTCTAAGTGGAAATGTCCAAATTGGGCCCAAAGTGTCAATATTTTGTGTGGCCACCATTATTTTACAGCACTGCCTTAACCCTCATGGGCATGGAGTTCACCAGAGCCTCACAGGTTGTCACTGGAGTCATCCTCCATGACGACATCACGGAACGTGTGGATGTTGGATACCTTGAACACCCCCCACCTTCCGTTTGAGGATGCCCCATAGATGCTCAATAGGGTTTAGGTCTGGAGACATGCTTGGTCAGCCAATCACCTTTACCTTCAGCTTCTTTAGCAAGGCAGTGGTCATCTTGGAGGTTTTTTTGGGGTCGTTATCATGTTGGAATACTGCCCTGCGGCCCATTTTCCGAAGGATGGAGTTCATGCTCTGCTTCATTATGTCACAGTACATGTTGGCATTCATGGTTCCCTCAATGAACTGTAGCTCCCCAGTGCCGGCAGCACTTATGAGGGCCAAGACCATGACACTTCCACCACCATGCTTGACTTTAGGCAAGACACACTTGTCTTTGTACTCCTCATCTGGTTGCTGCCACACACGCTTGACACCATCTGAACCAAAAAAGTGTATCTTGGTCTCATCGGACCACAGGACATGGTTCCAGTAATCCATGTCCTTAGTCTGCTTGTCTTCAGCAAACTGTTTGCAGGCTTTCTTGTGCATCATCTTTAGAAGAGGCTTCCTTCTGGGACGACAGCCATGCAGACCAATTTGATGCAGTGTGCGACATAATGTCTGAGCACTGACAGGCTGACCTCCCCCCCCACTCCTTCAACCTCGGCAGCAATGCTGGCAGCACTCATATGTCTATTTCCCAAAGACAACCTCTAGATATGACGCTGAGCACGTGCACTCGCAAGGCCTGTTCTGAGTGGAACCTGTCCTGTGAGACCGCTGTATGGTCTTGTCCACCGTGCCGCAGTTCAGTTTTAGGGTCTTGGCAATCTTCCTATAGCCCAGCCCTAGGCCATCTTTTTGTAGAGCAACAATTCTTTTTTTCAGATCCTCGGAGAGTTCTTTGCCATGAGGTGCCATGTTGAACTTCCAGTGACCAGTATAAGAGATTGTGAGAGCGATGACACCAAACTTAACACACCTGCTCCCCATTCACACCTGAGACCTTGTAACACTAACGAGTCACATGACACCGGGGAGGGAATTTGGACATTTCCACTTAGGGGTGAACTCGCTTTTGTTGCCTACGGTTTAGACATTGATGGTTGTGTGTTGAGTTATTTTGAGGGGAACCGCAAATTTACACTCTTATAAAGGCTGAACACTTACTACTTTTGTAGCAGAGTGTCATTTCTTCAGTGTTGTCACATGAAAATATATAAAAATATTTACAAAAATGTGAGGGTTGTACTCACTCTTGTGAGATAGAGCGCGTGTGTGTGTGTATATCAATTTATTGTATTTTTGCCTTTAGCATGTTATAATTTGCAGATTGTTTACATTGTGGGCCACATGCTTATTAAGCTGCATTGTCACATTTTTGCATGTGGAACAGGAGAGCTTTCATAAATCTGCTCATACATAGTCAGGGAGACATCATAAGCATCTATTATGCATTGCAGAAGAATGTATTTGTTAGCAAAATACGACAGGCACTGGGTAATCTAAGAACCACATTTTGCCAAAAATCTGTGAGTTCATTCCATAATCTTTTGATTATATTCTATTTTCGTGAAATCTCAATGCAGTGTTTAAAGGACCACTATAGTGCCAGGAAAGCATACTTGTTTTCCTGGCACTATAGTGTCCTGGGGGTGCCCCCACCCTCAGGGTCCCCCTCCCGCCCGGCTCTGGAAAGAGGAAAAGGGGTAAAACTTACCCTTTTCCAGCGCTGGGCGGGGAGCTCTCTGCCTCCGATCCTCCTCCGTTCCGCCCCGTCGGCTGAATGCGCACACGCGGCAAGAGCTGCGCGCGCATTCAGCCGGTCGCATAGGAAGGCATTATCAATGCTTTCCTATGGACGCTTGCGTGCTCTCACTGTGATTTTCACAGTGAGAATCACGCAAGCGCCTCTAGCGGCTGTCAATGAGACAGCCGCTAGAGGCTTTGGGGTAAGGCTTAACCCATTTATAAACATAGCAGTTTCTCTGAAACTGCTATGTTTATAAAAAAAAATGGGTTAACCCTAGCTGGACCTGGCACCCAGACCACTTCATTAAGCTGAAGTGGTCTGGGTGCCTAGAGTGGTCCTTTAATAGTGGTTTCATACTGTCAGTCAATTCTTGGCATTTTTTTTTGTGTGAAAATGTATTAACTTAGAGAGAAAAAACATCACTTAATGGCTACTTTAAACATAACGATTTAAAAAAGGATAGTGCAAACCATGCCTTATGACTTTTCTTTAAGAAATTGCAAATGCAATAACATTTTTTTAATGGTAATTTTACAAATGTACAGAAAATGTTCCTCACCGCTCATGGCAAAAATAAACAAAACATATACTGGCAAAATTTAATCCAAACAATTTAAAAATAGGAATTTATTGTTCTGTTTTTCACAGACACTGAAAGAAACTTAATTTTCTATGTTTTTTTTCATACATATTTAAATGATGGTACATTTAATGATTGTATGCCGTCATGGGGGGATGGACATACTGGAACATCTTGGAGCTTAAGTTATTAAGTAAATTGTCTGAAGAATTGTTTTCTTTTAAAGCCATTTCACAGTTGGTGAAATTACTGTTTCACTTACTAGTCTGTTAAGCAATGCTATAAAGGGGATTAGTATGTACTTTCTTCCTCGGAAGGTATCTTTTTAATTTTACCCTACATCATTAAGTTGGTGAAACAGAGCTCTGCTAGCCTGAAATAGACTACAATGAGATCCTTAGAATGCTTTAAGTAACCTAATATTGGATGTTTTTCCTGTTAAATGTAACATTCCCATCAGCATCTAGATGCAGGTATTAAAGAAAGCAGTATTTGTGTTGTCTATAATGTGCACTTCAAAGTGATAAATAAAGAAGCATCTGGTACATTAAATGAAGACGCTAACGTGCCAGCATTAATGTTGTGCCTCTCATTATTTAATTCAAGGTTTTCTGAACTGTTTGTGACTTTTTAATAATACCCTTTCTTGCCTCTAGCCACTTAAAGTCCCCTAAGCTCACAAAGCTAACTAGTTCAATTTTTCAGCTCTTATCTGTGCCCAAGAGAAGACACATATAACGGGGTAAGGATATTTGTGCTAGCGCACATGTAATCTTGGTCTTGTGTTTAATTTAAAAAACAACTATTTTTTTTTTTATTTTTTTTTACCAGTAATAATCCTAGCACAAAATGTAAAATAGCAGGTTTCTCTTTCAGGCTTTTACATTTTGCTCTATTAAGTAAAATGTATTTCTGCAAACAGGCAAAAAAAAAAAAAAATCTCTTACTGTTAAATTACTGAAGGAAGGAGACTTCAAGCCTCAAAATCCAAAATCAGATTATTTTCTGTATTTTGCATTAGGATTCTAATTATGTTTAATGTTCATGTGATACCAACTAGTAAAATAGCAGTAAAAAGTTTTTTTGGGGTTTTTTTTTTTTTTATGAGCCAACAAAACTCTCACATAAAAAATGAATAGGATAATATCCTATATACTATATCCTTTAAAAGTGAAAAAAAACCATTTGTTTGCCTTCTAATTTTCAAAGTGCTCAGTTAGTGGAACAGACACACACACACACACACACACACAAATGCTATTATGTATTTATTTATCTTTTAAAAACATTCTCTATTCAGATTTCAAAGAACAGAAACAGGTAACTATAATCAGGTGTAAATATCACCAGTAGACGACAATGATTCTTCAATATAAAGCATTCTGTAAAAGTTAAGCATAATAATTAAGGAAGGTACACATTTACAAGACAAGATTCGTTCCGTGAGCACCATTGGTGGGGAAACCTCAAAGAGGGAGATATCAAAAGTCTAAGAAGGTAGCTGAAAACATGCTCAAAGAGTTTCAGAAGTTAGAAGGAAAAAAGGAAAGGAGAGCAGAAAACCAGAAGAAAAGAGAGTAGAGAACAGAGCGAGAAAGGAGATGTCTTCTGTAATGGACACCTTCCGTTGACGGATGCTCCTAGTGCTTCCTGAGGACTCCAAGCACTGCAGCAGACACCACAACCACCGCAGACTCCACAACCGCCGTAGCTTAACTGGAGTCTCGCCGTCTTCCTTCCACCCTGTATGAACCTCCAGCATCCAGGACCGTGTGGGGGAAGACCCCTCCTCCAAGGAGAGCGTAACAGGAGCAAGCTCTCAAAAGAGCGAAGTGATTAAAGCTCAAGGGAGTATGCAGCGCATAGCAATCCCCAGTGTGAATATAGCTGTCCCCTCCAATCACGAGACAAGACTACGTGTTGAGGGTCAAGAAGAACTCTGTTTACTTGGCACCAAAGGGCCTTCTTTTATGCAGGTTCAACACATACAGGACCGCCCACAGGGGTTTACAGAACAACCAACATAGTATACAGTACAAGCACTCCCATACATCTCCTCCCCTCTGCTTGGGAGATAATTGAGTTTCTTACTGTATCTACTCAATTATCGCCAAGCTGAAAAATCATACTTTTTATACATTTTTATAACTCCCTGATTTTACATCACATACAAATACTTATATTTCTGTGATCAGCATAACTTAGAGCAACATATGTAAAAATCACATGAATCCGTCCAGGGGTTAAAAAGTTAGGTTGAGGTCCCTTTATTATCACTTGCAAGCATGGCTTTTCCTGCCCAAACCAGTTCCCACTGGTCTGGCAATGTCCCTGGAACAACGCCCTACTGGAGAACAATGGAGCTGGGGGAGGGGAAGAGCCTCACCTTCCCAGGGATTTAAAGGGGAAGAAAAAGTGTCCAAAAAGTTTCCACACTGTTTTTAAAAGGGCCAGCACTGTACAATAAAAGTCCATAAGCCCAAATCAGTTCTTAAAGGGCAATACATCCCAGGGCCATAGTCGCAGGGCAGGAGACTAGCAATCAGTCCTCTCCAATGCCCAGTGGCAAATGGCAGTTTGTCACATCTTCTCAAGGGTGTCGTGAAGGTATTGAAATCTAGTACACAAAAGGAATATGAAGGATAAAAATCACTTATCTTAATTTGCACTTGTTTTTGATACAAAGCCTAGCCAATGGAGCCAAGTAGTGTTGAATACCTCCAATCTCCGTAAAGGGCTTCTGTCAAAGCTCAATTTTTACGGATTTCTGCTACTTAAGGTATCCACTGTTTGTTTTTGGTTTTTTTTATTGAGATATATATGGAACATACATGTTAGTCATAATATGCATTGGCAATCAACATTAGTCAACAACAATTTACAAGTGATTGAGCCATCAGTTTTTCTTTTTTGTAGGGTAATAAGAAAATGAGTGCATATGAATTACTTGATAATTCACAAAAAATATATAATAAACACAATACAGAATAGATACTATGTTCTTTATGCTCTGCCTATTCCTAAGTGTGGTAGAATAAATAAGAAGTTACACTTAAATATTCTAATGGAATCTTGAGCTTGAGATATAAAAAATGATTATACTAAAAGGAAATAAATGGAGCAGCAGTTAGGATAATTGGATCACATGGGATACTTTAAGATCACATCTCAAGCTCCACTGGGATTTGGTAACCCTAACCAAGTTGGGTGGCGGATGGGTAATTGCCGTGGATGGCGGCTTGGACTTAACAAACTTTTCAGCTACAAAGCTGACAGTGAAACACAGGGTATACAAGAAGAGAGGTAACTAAAAAATAAAACAGAAGAAAAACAAAAAAGGGAAATAATTGTGAATCAAGAATATAACGGCGGTCTGTTTGGGGGTCTACGGTCTCCTGTTCTTGCTTGCTCATGTCCCTGCGCGCGAGTCTTCTCCACCTCTGGGTAAGAAGGGGACTAGGCTTGCTGGATCCAAGGAGTGATGAGATGTAGGACCATTGGCTGTCAGCGACAGCGTTGGGAGTCCCAGTGATTTACGGAAGATAGAAGTTTCCTTTATAGAAACAATTTTGTGGACGGTTTTATTATGAGTGACAGAGAGAGGTGGTGACCATCTGTACTCCATGTTAGCTTCTCTGCTGAACTGTTGAGTCACTGGTTGTAGTGATCTTCTCCACTGAAGTGTGGCTCTAGTGAGGTTATATAGTGGTATATAGTAAGATTTCATAATTCAAACGAGTAAGGTGTTTTGCCATTTAAATCATTGCAACAGAAATTTGATGTTTCTGTTGCAATGACGCCACGTGTGGCTGATGATTGTGCTAATGAGGACTTATTTATGCGACAGGCCCCATCCAATGATCTTCTCGGCATGGTTTGGAGGGAGTATTGATGCCATTAGGCAATGTAAGTTATGCAGCAATTCATTCATCGTGATTGCATCAGGGATTCCTCTGAGCTTTATGTTGTGGCGCCTTTCAGCAGTCATCCAGAAAAGCCACTTGCATTGTGATTAGTGTGTTGGGCTGAGCTGTTGCTTGTTTTCTGTTCGTGCAGTCAGACTTTGACGATTGTTTAAGACATCTGCCTCAGTGGCCTTGACCTCTGTTAGTAACTTTTTGGACATCTGCTTTTACCACCGCAATATCTGCCACCAATAGCAGTTTGATGTCCTACAGGAGATATTAAATGTCCTATTTAGTAGCAGGAGCTATACTACAAGGGTCCCCCTGTTGTGCAGGCATGCATGTTGATGATGGTGGTGGGCTAAATGGGGCTGATTGCCTAGTTGTGGGTTGTGAGGTACTGACCTCCTGACCATCATGAACAGCAATTTTGTAATACACATGGCGCTGGAAGAGAGTGCCTATGTCTCGCACATCAGTCTGAGCACTGACCTGAGGCTTTTTATGGATCTTCTCATTTGTGTATTGCAGGCATCCGCCATCTGTGCAATGTTTCCTGGGCTCAGGTAGTCCAACTCTGGAACCGTAGAGCCAACAATGTATGACGTGGAGAAGGCCCCAGGCCTGCAGCATTGCCTTGTTGCCGATGCCGTGTATAAGAAAGCCTTTGTTCAGTAAAATAAGTTCTCCTGGGTCAAGCACACTATGCATACTATAGGATTGAAATAAAGTTTCTTTGAATATAGAAAGAATGTATGAATTAGACAACCTTTTTTGTTAGAATAGGTTTACTGAAACATGGTTCTTTAATGCCATACTATAAATCAGGGTACAAAGAAGGTTTAGAACCAATCCAGAAAATGATTGGTGTATTTCATAAATATGACTGTTTTTGTGTTGGTAGAGCACCTCAAATTATTGTAATAAAAATGTATCCAATATAATTAGTAGTGAAAAGTGATAGATTGTAGAGAAGACAATTATAGTTGAGCTTGAAGGACCACTATAGGCATCCAGACCACTTCAGCTCAATGAAGTGGTCTGGGTGCCAGGTACCTCTAGTTTTAACCCTGCAGCTGAAAACATTAACCCTCATTTCACTGAGGGTTAATACAGCCTCTAGTGGCTGTCTCACGGACAGCTGCTAGAGGCACTTCTGCGATTCTCACTGTGAAAATCACAGTGAGAAGACGCTGGACGTCCATAGGAAAGCATTGAGTAATGCCTTCATATGGGCTGTTTGAATGCGCGGGCGGCTCTTGCCGCGCATGCGCATTCGGATCTGACGTTGGCATGGGGTGGAGAGTTCCCCAGCACAGAGGGAGCCCGGCGCTGGAGAAAGGTAAGTGGCTTAAGAGGTTTTAACCCATTCAGCCCAGCGGGAGGGGCCTAATGACGAGTTTGTTTTCCTGGCACTATAGTGCTCCTTTAATACATTTCAGGTAGTATATATCTGTAAAATACCTTTATAAAAGGTTCTTTCTGTATCAGAATCAATAATCCAAATCTGGAGTATAAAACTGCTCCAATTTACTCTCACCATCCAGGAAACCCAGGTTTATACTGACTGTTTAAATGTGTTCAATGCCAGCAATAGACTGTATATACCTGTGTGTCATTGCTTTTATTCTATATTATATTTTTTCCCCTTGCTCTCTGCGTTCAAAAGTTTTATTGCCCAAGACCCTATTTTTATTATTTTTAGTATACCATTATGTATACCATTAAGGATTCATCATTGTTTTATTCTTTTCTTTAGTATCCTAATGAGGCCCCTGATTGCAGTATAGAACTACCAGTTCCATTTGCCATCTCATGGACACCGAAGGTAAGTATTTGTATTTGAGAGAAAAAAGTAATGTAAATTATGTATTTAATAAGTTGTTGTACCTTTTACACCGGGGAGCCTCTAGTATTATTTCATCCTTTTCTGCAGGCAACAATTGCTACTTACTAAACTTCTTGTAAGAAGTAATTATTTAACAAGAAAAGGTATACCAGATTACAAAAGAAGCTGATAAATATGCTAGACTGTAAGCTCGTTTGAGCAGGGTCCTCGTCAACCTATTACTACTGTAACATTTTGTAATTATTGAATTTATTGTAAAATTTCACCCGTTTATAATATTGTAAAGTGCTGTGGAATAAGCTGGTGCTACATAAATGCCAAAAATAATAATGGATAACCGCTCCTTAAACCACAGTAATGTACAAAAATTAAGTACAATATGTACAGCAAGCAAACCATGCAGTAACTATAATAATACACATATAAAATAATACACAAAAAGAGTGACACATATCATATATACAACATATAGAGGAAAAACCTAGGATTAAAAAACATATATTTTAAAATATATGTTGAAATGGAAATAATGCAGCCTGTAAAAAAAAATAAAATTGGAGAGTGGGGGAACTAGTTAAAAAAAAAAAAATTAGGCCAGATAGAGATGCAATGGGTATATTATCTAAACACCCTACATCCTAATGGACTTACTGCAGTTTTTGACTTGTTTAATTTTTTATAATATTTACTATTTTTTTTTAATCATACTACCAAAGCGCTTTATACTAGAGCAGGTCTATGCTCTAGTTCACGTGAGTAAGATACCTACCTACCTTTTCATATATGCACGACCACTTTTATATACATATTGCACTACTGGATATTCCAATTTTTGTCTTCATATATTCGATACACAGATACAGTCTACCACCCTACACAGGGGATTGTACCGTCTACGCCCTACACAGCAGAGCTCTTTGTAGCTCTATAAATTGTGAGTGAGTTTTTGCTATAGCACTCTACTTTACTGTGTTAAAGACCTACTGCACTATTATTGTCTCTTTTACTTTTCTTTTTTCTCTGAGATACCATGCACTGTATAACAGCCAAAGACTTCATACACTTTTAACAAAATAGTATGTACATATGATTTATATTTGACTTCATTTTTGTACATTGCTGTGTTGGGTTTTTTTTTTTTTTTAATTCTTTATTTTTGACTCGGGTCATAGCTCCCGCGTTAAATCGTTACATGAGATAGACATATGTATGACATCAGACATTCTTGACATGGCATAAGTGGCAGGGTGTCTAACATATTTGAGTATTAGGCCATGAGCTGAGGGAATTTGGTTTTGGGTAGTGGGTGCCAGCGCTTAGTCATAAGTCCAGTATGCCTAGGTGTGTGGCCATATCTCAGGTGGGGTTGAAGGTGTTATAGACATTAAGGCAAGAGTTACCTTAAACGGTATAATGGTGTTGTGGGTTAGTTTTCGGGTCGTGGGCAGGTGGAGAGCATGTTATCTGCGGTATGGGCACTCTTCTGTTGCCTCCTGTATTGTAGGATTACCCCATAAACCCGGGGTGTGTGGGGAGAGAGTGAGGGGGATTCCATGTATGTGATATAGATGGTTAGTGTCTCACTTGGGCTAGTATTTGGTGGGTTATATATTTTTTGCTATAGTTTTTCTGGGAAGAGGCATTCTGCTCGCCCCATTTGGCTAACCTGTGCAATTAGAGGGCTGGTACGAGGTGAGTTCTGGTCTCCGTCAGGTAGTGACCGCTGTTTGGGCCTCCTCTTTAGCTCGTCAGGGGATGAACGGGGGTTCCAGTGCCGTAGGAAGTATCGCTGGCTTGCTTGCTACCGCAGGGGACATGGCGTCCTGTTGCAGTCCCTGGGTTGGCAGGAGGTCCGTGGCACCTTGCATGTTTTGAATCTTGAATGATGTATTACCGTGGTGGATTAAAAGTGCTTGAGGATGCTTCCATTGGTAGGTGATTTTGTGCAAACGGAGGAGACCTGTGAAGGGTTTTATTGTGCGGTGCCAGGCCAGAGTCGGTCCTGATAAATCTGAGTAGAATATGAGCTGCATGTTCCTCAGCACATATGGGACTTGGCTTCATATCGCTTGAAGCACCACTGCTCTGTCTCCGTGGCTCTGGAAACGCACCAGGCGCCGTGGTCGGAGCTTTGGCGCGTCTGAGGAGGCGGAACATCCCTCCCAGGACTGCTTGTTTGGCCTGTCTAGGGGGGCAAGAGGGCCAACATCAGTCGCCTGATGAGATGCGGTACCTCTGACGCCGTTAGTCTTCCAGCTCTGCAAACCGCTGTTCTGTTTTGCG
Source organism: Pelobates fuscus (assembly GCF_036172605.1). Taxonomy (NCBI): domain Eukaryota; kingdom Metazoa; phylum Chordata; class Amphibia; order Anura; family Pelobatidae; genus Pelobates; species Pelobates fuscus. The sequence continues at coordinate 375,884,042 of NC_086318.1, read as the reverse complement.
ATTTTGCTGTTGTAGCTCGTGCACTGCTTGTTGCAGCTGTGTTGTGTCGTGCTTGTTTCGGTGGGAATCTTCTTCCACAGTGCTCAGACGGCCTGTCAGGCCCTGTAGGTCTTTGCGGATCTAGGCCATGTCAGCCTGTACAGTAAGCTGTAGCCCCACTAGCAGCTCTTTCATTACCGCTGTGGTCACTGGGGACGCATCTGCTTATGGGTGAGTCAGCAGAGCAGCCAGCGAGACGGGTGAGTAATGTATTTCTGCTCCGCTAGTGAAGTCATCTGAAATGTCTGAGCAGTCTTCGGCGTAGTCAGCCATGTTGGCGCCCATGGTACTGCGGGCCAGCTTCCAGAGGTCTCCGAAGTTTCCACTCTGCCTGGGTTTATCAGGCTTGTTTTTTTTTTTTTGACCCAGCTCTCTCACTGTCGTTGGTGGTGCCGTTTGGTACCTTTTGTGCGGGATTTGGGCTGCGTTAGAAGGTCCAATTTTATCTGTGATTAAATTACTGTATTTTAAGGCGCGGTTATCTATTTTTTGTATGTGTCTTCTGTCTCTATTCCTACAAGGTTTTGGGGAATCCTTGTAAGATTTACTGCTACCTTAAAGTATATAGTGAGTACCTAATTTTTTTGTTTTTTATAAAAATAATAATAGGGCAGGATATCACTACCAGGAAATAAAAACACATGGTTTTAATTTCTGACCAGGTCACCTCTCAGAACCTCAACTCATTCATCCCACCTTACTGCTGAAACGACACTTAAAAGTCTGTTTCCACTCAGATTTACTTTAAATAATTATTTGATGGAGGCACTGAACAGCAACCCACCCTAATGGGAATGCTTCTCGAGGTGTATATCAAGTAACAAAATGTAATTATAGAATTCTCATTGTGGGGTACACAATAAACAAACCGCATGTGTTGTGCTTGGTGCATTTGAAGTTTCACTCCAAACATCTTGCCTACTACAGCATCACCCGGACCCATTCTAAAACGGTTTGACTACTTAAGTAGAGAACTCATTATAAGTTACATTTTCAGTTGAATATGGGGAATCCAGTGGAAGCATTTGTTGTGTTGAGCTATTTTAATTGCTGTCATTTGATTTGTTCATTGCATCAGCTGAAAGCCTGTAAATTTAATAAACCTAACTTTCAAAGAGGGTTGAATAATTGAGAGAGAGTGTGTGAGTGAGTGTGTGTATTTTCTTTACCTGTTTCTAACCACGAACAAACCAAAATGCTTGCTTAAGTTAAAAAAAAAAAAATTCAAAAAAATGTGTTTTGTTTTTTAAAAGGTGTAGGGAGAATAGGTTAAATAGTCACTAAATAGCAGTGTTTAATTATTATAGTAAATGTATATTGGAAATGAAAATGTTGAGAGCTTGTGTGAATTACTGTTATTTTATTATGTCTGTGTGTATAACGGTTTTGTTAGTGCTGCTGGACTTCAAAACTTGGAAGATCTTCCTCCTTTTTTGTGTGTGTGTGTGTGAGAGAGAAAAATAATAGATGCTGCTTTGTGGCATCCATATTAAAAATGGGTAATTTTCCTTATGGTCCCTGTCTTCCTGCTGGGTTGATAATGTTTTGATGTATTTTTCTTTTGCTCTGATGAGAGGTCTGCCGCTGCTGCTCTGACATATTCATTTGGATGAATAATTATAACTTGCACAATGTCAAGCAGAAGATGGTAGGGTTTTGTGCGTCATGACAAGTCTAGTAGCCAGTGCAGGTGTCTCACAGCATGATCAGAAACAGCCCGTGAATTCTGGCTCAGAGGAGACATTTAGAGTGGTAAGAAATCAGCACCAAGGGCAACGCCGCTGCTTCTGTTCCTTTGCTAGTCAAATAAAATGCAAAGTGCTTCTCAATGACAAGTTTTAAAGCATTCATTTATTTGAGTTGTAGATTTTGTTTTAATTAACGGGATAATTTGTTATTCATTAAATGTTTAGCATGAAAAGCAGCTTTGTCACAAAAGCTGAATGTGGAAATATTGGTGCCCCTCAAGAATAATTATCCACACACTCGGACCATGTATCACTGTGATGCATATGTGGACTGAAAATGACTAATGGGACTATGCAACCCGAGATGCCCTAAAGTATGAAGGCCTGAAAGGAGGATTGTTGTAAATGACACTATCCTCTTGCCATCATTAGCAAGACATTGTACAAGCTATGATTATTCACCGAAATGAATATGTCAGAGGATGGCTTGCCTTAAAGGATTCTTTTTTTTTTTTCTTTTTTCTTTTTTTTCCTTCAGCAAAGAAAGAAAAGACATATGCCTTTTGTGTGTTCTGTTATTTGTGGTATTTAACAGCAAGATTCTATACTCACATAATTCCTATTTTTATGTATCGATACATATTTTTTTTTGTTTCCTTTTTCATGCATTTGTAACACCTCAAATCAGTAAAAAGAGAACAGGTGACAATTTCTCCAACCTCTAATTATGTTGTTAGCAGGGTCACTGCAGATGCATTGTTTTACAACTGTAAGTTAGAATTGGTATGTGCATGAAATTCAATTACCAATACAGTTCATTTATTTATCTATTAAAAAAAAAAATGTTGAGCCTCATGATGGCATGTGTTGCATTATAAAGACTTCTTCACATGCTTACAAGTATTGTTACAATAAATATTTAGACGATTCTTGTCTCTGCTCTTGGACATCTTAAACATCCACCATATTGCATAATTTTTTTATGCCTTACATCCAACAGCAGTACTGTTATTGAAGAAAGAGGTGAAAATTGAATATGCAAACGTAAAAAAAAATACAAATAAGATTTATATACTGGCTAAATAATTACTATGCATGGTACAAACAGGATTATATAAGGGACGATGATATGAGGAAAAGCAAACGTTGTAAATTCTGATATGATCGGTTTGGGAAGAAAACATGGATAGCATTGAAAAGAAGTTAAGTTTGGTGGAGAAATACTGAATTTAAAAAATGCTGGTTGAAAAATTTAGTCGGTTTGTAAAACAAAAACAAAAACAAAAAAAACAGTTTAAGTTCCCAGAACTCTCTTCCCACAGATACAATTGAGCTATAAACATTTAAATGGGCACCTAGATGCCCATTAAAACAAATATCTCGACATCAGTTTGATGCATTTCAGACACCCATATTTCTAAAACAGGGAAATCGTGTAACTGAATGCTAAATGCACTTCTATATTATTTCCACTTCTTTCTTATCTAATGTTGCTAATAAGTTCGCTCTTGGTCCATCCATCCTACTTGAAACTTAATTTTAATATAAATATTCTAAGAACCTGTTTGCATTCTGTTTGTTCTGGTCAAAATAGGGTACAGTCATGGCTTAATAGCATCTATAGCTATTAAGTAGGTTGATAAAGACCCTTTGGGTAGAAATGTTGCTCATACATTGTCCCAATAAACCTGTGTTTATGGTTACACCTTGAGTGCATGGACCATTGTCAACTTCCTATGGCTTGATAGCTTGACCTGTGGAGCAATCACCACTTTGGAGCAATTACTTTGTCTGCCAGAAAATATGACGTAAAAGAATTGGAAGACATTGACACTTTGCCTACAGAGCCTATAAGGACACAACTGCACCACATTTTAAAGTAGACCAATGATAATGTACTACTGATCTTTCACACAGTGATGGCGAGAAGATATTGCTGTACAATTAAATGAAAATGCAAACTACCAACTCTATAGTAGCTATAACAAAACCATACCAGGTTCTCTGAAAGATGATATCTGGAACTGTGTATACATTTTTAAAAAATGTATTTCCTCATTTAAAATGTGACATAGGGTGACAGAACTGAGCAGGTTGCTAATGTGCCAACTTGGTACTTCTATGATAAATTTTTCAATAATCTTTGTTGCAACCTGTCTATTTTAGGACTTGGTTAGTTTTCTGTTTGTATTTTTATGAAATAGCAGTATTATGATCAAATCATTACACATCATTGGTACAGTGAGACATTGTTGCTGCCAGATTGCTTTTAAGTGTTGTCCTGACAATATTTTTTTGGTAAGCCCATAAATATAGAAAGAGATCTCTTCAAATCCCTAAGTGTCCTACCTTTAAAACTCCCAACAGTTGCAGTCAGTCTTTCAGTTGATATAGGTGGTTGCAAACAGTTAATCTGTCACAGATCAGATGTTATTGAAATATTCATGTTTCGATCCTACTAGATGAAAATTTTCCTTATATTATAGTGCATAAAATCACTGATGGTATGTTGTGGGTCTTTCTCAACTGTAAGATTGAAAATTCTGACATATTAGTGAGGGGCAAAATATTTCTTATAGCCTTATATAAACACTGTACATATGTTTCATATTAAAACACAATCGAGCTAAATTACTTTTTTTTTAATATATATATATTTTAATTTTGAATTTGTCCTTCCAGAGTACCCTGCAAAATATATATAATCAAGTTTTAGCAACACTGGAGTCCTTAAAAGATTTTTGGGATGCTTTAGATGAAATTGACAAGAATACCTGGGTCCTGGAACCAGAAAAACCCACTCGCAGTGCCACTATGAGGAGGATTGCACTTGGTTAGACAATATTTTTTATTATTATTATTATTTTTTTTTTTTATGATTTCATATCATTAAGTTTATCAAATAAATAATCATTAACAAACAGTCCTTCAGATGGAAATGGTTATATGTTTGCAATAAAAAAAAAAAAGCAGTGAATGCTTGCTAAAACATTATTGGGGACCTGTGACGATGGTCTGACAAGTCTTGATCATCATATTAATAAATGAAGCTACTACCTAAGCACAACAAATATTACCTCACTCAAAATAGTTTTACAATTATTGGTGCTTCCTAACTGTACAACCTTGCTAGCTAAAAGGGTTTTGGAAAAAAAAAAGACTTTATGTATAACCCCATATGCATTTTATTTATTTTTATTATTTATTTTTTTCTGTTACAGGTACCAATGTATCAATTACAATTGACCTTGATCCTAGACATCCCACCATGCTTCCTGAGTGCTACTTTCTTGGAGCAGACCATGGTGCGATATTGTTTTAAAATTGCTCTAAAAAGATTCAAGAACAAACCCTTTCTCGTTTACATGTAGTATACCATTCATGTTCCCATTTGTATAGTCTGTAGTCCCCTAGAGCCCCTACGGTGACATCTGCCTAGTCTGTGTTATGTGTTACTATGGTTTGCATAGGGAGCCATGTGACAATTAATGTTCAAACTCACATAGATCTCTTAGATTTTAGAGAAATCTAACCACATTTGCTATGGAAACATTGCATAGATTATAAAGTGTCATTGCAATTAAAAAACAAACAAACTTTTTCCTACTTTTATTCCACTGAACACTTTTTGATATTATTAACAAAATGCAGAGGTTATAGCACCCACAATATGGAGATCACAAACTATACTGAGTGCGTGTTACAGAAGAATACAAACAACAGTAAATCTTTGGGGTCATGGAATTACAATAAAAGTTTCAGGATCGTATGAGATGAAGTAGACCCTGCGTTACAACATATATTTAGCTTGTTTACAAGTGCCAATTAATGCCTGTGACCATATAAATGAACATTTGTATTTTAATTATTTTGTGTTAACATATATATTTCTTCTAGTGGTAAATCCCTTAAAAGATAAACTGAATTCCAATATACATTTATGGTAAGTGGCAATATATGTGCCAAAACCTGTTAGTGACTTTAATACACAGGAGTTATAAAACAGTGTTAGTGCTAAGTATAATTACTGCACAAACAGTACTACTCACTTTGTGCATATATGTGAGTTGCACTGATTGCACACAAGTTATTTTTGTAGAGCGCTCTCCTCATTATTTTTATTTTGTTCATATTTAAGTCACAATGGGGGAACAGTGGTGGGGGATGCATAGCAGCACGATGTTAAATCTTTTCCAGTTTTGTCTTGGTTACTGCAGTAACCTATACTTATTCTATTTGTGGTCATATGGGTTTTTCAGGATTTGAATACGTATATGCCCTTTTCTGGGGGGGATTGGGGAGTTATTCTGCATTGTTCTACATTTAGTGCATTCATGCATAATACTGCACAAAATATATGCTTCTTTGTGAATAAAGGATTATAGTTGTGCATTTGTTTCTATTTTTTTTACATCAGGGATCCAGAGAACGGCTTGCTGCAAAATTTGAAAGATGTCTTGGAAATTGAATTCCCATTAAGGTCTAATTTAGAAAAAGCAGTGAGTTCATTAAAATAGTCATGTTTTTAAGTTAACCCATTAATTTCCATGTTTTGACTGGCATAACACATTTGCTTAAATTGTTAATATTTTTTTCTGCTCTTTTCATTTCTCAACATAAAGTCTGCACTTCCATTTCAATATGCTAAGGCCTTTTATTTATTTCAGAGCTCATACTAACAGCTGGTCTCCTAACCATAACATGCTAATTAGGATGCTTAAAAACAGTGATTACTTACGCTTTGCATACAGCAAAATGCTTGATTGTAGATTCCACATATACAGTGCCGTATAAGTATTCATCCCCCTGGACATTTCCACATTTTGTTTGGTTACAGCCTGGAATTCAAATGAATTTTATTTGACTTTTTACCGTTTGATTCTTATAACATACCAGACATGTTTAACGTGCCAAATATTTAATCCTTCTTTAACCTTTCCAAATCTTGAATGTCTGTCTTAAAATTGCCTTATCATAGCCAAGAGCTCAATACAATTGAGAATCGTTGGCGAAGTTTGCTGTTCACATACAGTCCACATCAAACCTGACAGAGCTTGAGCAATGTAGCCAGGAATTGTCAAAATGTTGAAGACCTATGTGGGTAGGTCTGCAGTATAACCATGGCATGTGAGTCCCTTAGTCTGCTGTATAATCATGGAATGTGAGTCCCTTAGTTTGCAGTATAACCATGGAATGTGAGTCCCTTAGTCTGCAGAATAACCATGGAATGTGGGTCCCTTAGTCTGCAGAATAACCATGGAATGGGAGTCCCTTAGTTTGCAGAATAACCATGGCATGTGAGTCCCTTAGTCTGCAGTATAATCATGGAATGTGAGTCCCTTAGTTTGCAGTATAACCATGGAATGTGAGTCCCTTAGTCTGCAGAATAACCATGGAATGTGGGTCCCTTAGTCTGCATAATAACCATGGAATGTGGGTCCCTTAGTCTGCAGAATAACCATGGAATGTGGGTCCCTTAGTCTGCATAATAACCATGGCATGTGAGTCCCTTAGTCTGCAGTATAATCATGGCATGTGAGACCCTTAGTCTGCAGTATAACCATGGAATGTGAGTCCCTTAGTCTGCAGAATAACCATGGAATGTGGGTCCCTTAGTCTGCAGTATAACCATGGAATGTGAGTCCCTTACTTTGCAGTATAACCATGGAATGTGAGTCCCTTAGTCTGCAGTATAACCATGGAATGTGAGTCCCTTAGTCTGCAGAATAACCATGGAATGTGAGTCCCTTAGTTTGCAGTATAACCATGGAATGTGGGTCCCTTAGTCTGCAGTATAACCATGGAATGTGGGTCCCTTAGTCTGCAGTGTAACCATGGAATGTGGGTCCCTTAGTCTGCATAATAACCATGGAATGTGGGTCCCTTAGTCTGCAGCATAACCATGGAATGTGGGTCCCTTAGTCTGTAGTATAGCCATGGAATGTGGGGCTCTTAGTTTGCATAATAACCATGGAATGCTCGTCCCTTAGTCTGCAGAATAACCATGGAATGTGAGTCCCTTAGTCTGCAGTATTGCCATGGAATGTGGATCCCTTAGTCTGCAGTATAGCCATGGAATGTGGGGCTCTTAGTCTGCAGTATTGCCATGGAATGCTGGTCCCTTAGTCTGCAGTATAGCCATGGAATGTGGGTCCCTTAGTCTGCAGTATAGCCATGGAATGTGGGTCACTTAGTCTGCAGAATAACCATGGAATGTGGGTCCCTTAGTCTGCAGAATAACCATGGAATGTGGGTCCCTTAGTCTGCAGTATAGTCATGGAATGTGGGTCTCTTAGTCTGCAGTATAACCATGGAATGCTGGTCCCTTAGTCTACATAATAACCATGGAATGTGGGTCCCTTAGTCTGCATAATAACCATGGAATGTGGGTCCCTTAGTCTGCATAATAACCATGGAATGTGGGTCCCTTAGTCTGCATAATAACCATGGAATGTGGGTCCCTTAGTCTGCATAATAACCATGGAATGTGGGTCCCTTAGTCTGCATAATAACCATGGAATGTGGGTCCCTTAGTCTGCAGTATTGCCATTGAATGTGGGGCTCTTAGTCTGCAGTACAACCTGTCCTGTGTAATTATGTAAGGGGGTCAGAGATTGCCCAATCCACTGTTTCTTAAGGGTTAATAGGAATAGAGGGTGACCAAAAAAGACCTGTAAGAATAAATGTGATATTTATCTGTTGTATTCTTGCTTGAACACATCATACAAGATAAGGTGTGAGGAAATTCTTTATCTTGACAGTCCTAACTTGTCATTTGTTGTGAACAGAAGATAAATCATCACAAAAATGTATGGTATAACCTAAGGACAACAAAAAGATATAACTGTCTGTATCTGTTTTTAGGATTTTAGCATGGACTGTGGTATATGCTATGCTTATCGGCTTGAGTCTGCCATTCCAGATCAGGTGTGCGATGATCCTCGGTGTGGGCAACCATTTCATCAAGCGTGCTTATACGAGGTAAACTCGGGTGGAACAGTACCATTGTTTAACTATTTTATATATATATATATATATATATTTGTGTACGGCACATTCCGAGGACGTAAGGAAAACAGGGTTAAAATAAGTAGTTCCTTAATAGCAAGTCAGTTGAGGTGTGCCGAAACTGACGTAAGGTTAGGCCTGTAAAAGAGGGCCCACGTAGGTAAAATGATAAAATTGAGGGTGCGGTGGGAGGGGCACTTCCGAGATCGTCGAAGACAGGTAAGCAGGGGCTCACCGGGTTTAAATAGGGAACTTAAGTGCCTCCCACAATTACAGGCCAAGCCTTCTATTTGTGTACGGCACATTCCGAGGACGTAAGGAAAACAGGGTTAAAATAAGTAGTTCCTTAATAGCAAGTCAGTTGAGGTGTGCCAAAACTGACGTAAGGTTAGGCCTGTAAAAGAGGGCAAAAATAAGAACCATTAAGACAAAAATGCGTTTATTAAGCGATACATCATTTAGTCATATCACAGAAAGCCAGCCTTATCTCTTTCTCTGGATTGGGGATGTATCCACCTCCCCATATTTTTAATTATGTGTGTTGGTACATGATTACTCGAGGCAGCTGTGGCTGCTCCAATGCGAAAAGAATGGCCCGAAAATGAACGTGGGTTTTGTCCCACCCGGAGTAAAAGGGTGCGTATGTAAAGCATGAAGATTTTAGTGGTTAGGGGTTTCCCTAGTATAGCTAGAAGTGGGCAATCGGGAACGGAATTAGCTTGGGATGCTACTAGTTTATCCAAAACACTGACGGGACACCATTTGGTCGAAGTGGGATAAAAGTTAATTTCCACTGGTGGGCCTGTTTGGCTCGTTTTGGTACGAGTAACAGACAACGTGTAGTGGTCTAGTTTTTTAACTAAGTGTTTCTTTTGGAGGCACGAGCTGAAGTCAGATGCTCTCTCTACAGTGAACTCTCTGGGTCTCAAGAAACCATAAAAGGCTAAATAAGCCGCTGATTTGATAACTAGGTTTGTGATATGTTCGAAAGGGGACGTGTCGAGTATATCGGATATATTCTTAAATAGCTTACTATCTATGGGAAGGCGTTTAGTGGGTATGTGTACTGACAAATTATGAATGCCTTTGAGGACACTTTTAATAGGGTAGGAAGTTAGGAAAGGAGACTTGTTGGGAAAGGAGGTTAACATGTAGTGTTGGACTCCCGTTAAGTAGAGTTTGATTGTGTTGTAAGCTAGATTAAGAGAAAAGTGGCAAAAAGTTGTGAAAGCAACCATAGTTTCAACAGAAAAAACATTTATTATACAGTAATTACGAACAAAACACATAAACAGTTCATATGCTCTGTGATAAGCTTTCCTTGTGTTAAGGGATAAACCCGCCTGAGCAAGCGTGCCGCTTAGATGTAAGAGAGAGCTTAACGCATTACCAGGTCTTCGAACTTTGGCGGTACCCTGGGTCGCTGGGTAGCCGTTGGATGCAGTCTGAAGAACTCCTGCAAATTGAATCGTGACAGAGCATCAGTGGCAGTATTTTGTATACCTGGGACGTGAACACAGGAAATGCAGAACTGGAGATTAGCTGCTAGCCAAGTGAGTCTCCTGACCAGGTTCATGATCGTGAGGGACTGAGAGCGGCCCTTGTTAATGATGTTACAGGTAGCTAAGTTATCACAAAAACACCTGACTGACTGCCCCCTCCACTCTACCCCCCACGTGAATGCTGCTGCTACGATAGGGTAGATCTCGAAAAGTGAGGAGGTGGTACTGAAACTCTCGAGTGACGTGGTTTCGATCGGCCAGGAGTCGTAAAGCCATTCGTCGCCAAATATGGCCGCATAACCTATGGCACCTGAAGCGTCAGTCCAGAGTACTGGGGAATTATCGGAAACGGGGGGAACAAACAGCGACCTGCCATTCCACGAGGAAAGGAACAGCTGCCACATTCTTAGATCAGCTGTAGCTGACTCGTCTAAGGGTGTAGTGGAGTCATCGTCAGGGAGACCGTGCAAAAGTGAAAGGATTCTGGAAATGAAAGACCTACCCTGTGGAATTATTCTCATGGCGAAATTAAGTGAACCTAGAAGTGACTGTAACTGTTTGCTGGTGCAAGTGCCTTGTGACATGCAGGTGCTAATGTAAGACAGAATTCGGTCTACCTTCTCCTGGGGCAGGCTGGCGTGCATGGTGACAGAATTGAGTGTAATCCCCAGGAAAGTAATCTCGGTTTTGGGACCTTCAGTTTTGTCCTGGGCTACGGGGACACCTAAATCTTTGAAGAGAGTGAGCATGTGATTCAGGCTGCGTGGAGTGCAGTGGTGTGGTTCGATGGTGAGGAAGTCGTCTAAATAATGAATGACAACTGGACATCTGCAGAAGTTCAGGAGAAGCCAAGTTAATGTTTCGGCGAACAGGTCAAATAACTTGGGGCTACTTTTGGAGCCGAAAGTAAGCCTGGTAGCGAAATAGTAGTTGTCTTGCCACTCAACTCCATGCAGATGCCAGAGTGATTGATGAATGGGAAGTAACTTGAAGGCGTTAGTAATATCTGACTTACTTAACCAGGCCGCCTTCCCGGAGTTAATAATAGCTTGAATGGCATCATCAATTCTGGCGTACTGAAGAGAAAAATCTTCTGACGGGATTAGTGCATTCAGGCTAGGTGTGGGAGAGGCGTGTGGTGCAGAAAAGTCAATAATTAGTCTCTTTTTGTTGTTAAACTTCCCAGTGGCGATATCTAAAGGGTTAGTTCTCCATGAGGAGAAAGGAGGAGTAGTGAAAGGGCCTAGCATGAAGCCGTTATCTACTTCTTTCTGTAAGAGTTGTTGTAAGGTGTCGGGGTCTGTGAGAGCTGACTGAAGGTTGGGGCATTCCAAGGTGCCTGAGGGGAGAGAGACAAAGCCTGTGTGAAACCCGTGAGTGAACCCTGACGTGAGAAATTCCACCAGATGTAAAGAAGGATGATTAGACAGGTAACGTTGCAAAACCGGTACGTTTATTGGAGTGGATGCCTTTTTAGGGTACAATTTGTTAGGGCACATTGTCTTGGCATGTGCCCTGAAACAAAGCGAGCACACATGCAGCAGTCTACAAGCACTATAACTACAACCCCCAGCATTAAAATTATTGCAGACCTGAGCTTTGCCCAAGAACACGATTGGCGTGCCTAACTTGTCTCTTATTTCCTTCTGGTTAGAGGTGGAGTGAAACTCGGAGTTGGCGTTACTGGTAGAGGGGATAGCTACATTTTCGGGACAGAAATTAATCGAGTGAGCTGTAGACGAGCATATGGCACAGGAAGGGGTTTTGAGACCTGCGAAATGCATAAGAAATAATTCCGTGTCTAGCTGTCCCCAGTCCGTGACTGTATTATACTGAGACAAAGAAGCGGCTGACCTGGAGGAGAACGACTTGTGATAGTCGTAAAAGGCAAAGCCCCCGTACTTATAAGCTAGCTCTATCACCTTGTGTAGATATACGTCTAACTCCTCTCTGCGGAGGGGAAAAGCTGTACAGATAACGTCTCTGTACAGACCAAATGCCAAGACAAACTCGGGAATGTTAAGTTTCCTATTCAACCTAGGATCTCTGGCCCTCATTACTACTGATAGATCCTCAAACGTGTACGCCCTGTTCTCTACCACGTCTTGAGCCGCTATCAGTAGTTTGGCCAAGTTGACATCCTTTCCTTCTATGATGTCACGTCTCAGAGTCTGCGGTATTAGGTGAATAGGATTGATAACGTTAGTGGCTTTCTTTGCCTGTAGAGGGTTATCGTTACCTCTTGGGGCGGGCGTGGGTTGGGCAACCGGCCCGGGAAGCTCGGGGACTGTAGGAACATTATTGGCTTCCAGGTTATCCAATCTATTATTAATAGTGGCAACTGAGGACACTAGGGAGGCCATCATGGCGTGTAACTCAGCCAGGCTATTAAGTACGTTAACCTCCGAACTGGGGCCAGGCCTTTCGTTATCCTCAGTAGAGTTCAACAAACGAAAAAGTTCATTTTTCCTGGCTGAAGCCGGATAAGGGATATTCCTCTTTTTGAGTTCAGCGGTAATCTTAGGGATAGTCCAGGAGCGATAGCTGGAAGCTGGACTTGGAGGGATTGGTTGCCTTCTCTGCGTGCCCGACCTGAGAGGGGTGCTGGTAACCGACAGATTGTCCTCTAGTACCGAAGCGTTGGACATTCTAAGGGGGGCAGAGAGGATGAGTTAGTACTGAAATGTGAATAGCTGGAGGGACCCCGCTTACTAGATTAGTGCCCATAGGCGAAATTGTATTAACTAGCTTACGTTGGTGGCAGATGAGGCCCTAACTATTTGCCAAGTGGCTATGAGAGGCACTATCTATGATTTGGCTCGTGGGGCCCTGGAGCCACTGAGGTGGGTGGCGGGGTGTTGGCCTCTCGGTGACACGTAAAAGAAAGTAAAACGTTTGGCCGTGACGGGTGAGGCCCTAACTAAGTTTTGAAGCAAGGCTATAGCTAAGCGTTGGGACGATTGGCCTGAACCTCCGAACGTAAGGGCTGACCTTATGCCTTGCGGGACCACTAACTTATAGGCAAAGAGGCCTATGGGAACATACCTGAGTTGGCGGGAGAACTACAACTAGTCCTCAAAACCCCCCCAGGACACAGAATTAACATACCTGCTGAGGAATGAACACTTTACTTGACCTACTAAAGGACTATATATCCTGAAGGGAACCAACGGAACTAAAGGGAAAGAAACGTGACCTACTTATGAAACTTACTATTTATTTACAAAATACACACAATGACTGGGTGACATAGAGGCCTACCTCTTTAACAATGCTGCGAACACGTATACCCGCGAAGGGCCACTTGCGAGAAGTGTCAGTACTAGTAAGGACTACAACAGAAAATAGGACATAACAGCCATTAAACAATGTAAATAATATTCCCCCTATTCAATCTATTTATTCTATTTATATCTTTAAGGGGACCATATAAAAGCACTTTAAGACAGAAGTTTAGAAAACTGGGCGAGACAACAAATAAAACCGTCTTAACCCCACTTATAAACGTGACTACTTAAATTATTGCTAACAATGTGAACACTTTTCACGAAAATGAAACGGAATGAAGGTATTGCACCAATCAGAACGAAAACGTATGGCAACCCGGTCCGGCTAAACGAGACTACGAGGTGTAAGTGTAACAGAACGTGTTACACTGACCGAGAGAAGCAGGAGCGGAGAAAAGCCGAGCCCGTGAGCGACAGGGCTAAACTTACGTTTTCGATGCCGTCCGTGTAAGGCAAAAGCGTTATACTCACAAATACAGCCGCAGAGCGTTTGAACCGGGCTGCCGGCGGGCGGGAAACTGACGTCACTGATCTGTGACCCGGAAGTACACTGAAGCACTTCCGAGATCGTCGAAGACAGGTAAGCAGGGGCTCACCGGGTTTAAATAGGGAACTTAAGTGCCTCCCACAATTACAGGCCAAGCCTTCTATATATATATATATATAATTTTTTTTTTTTTTTATGAGTTTGTAAAAAGCATTTGTTTAAAAATACTAAAGCAAGCGAGAGGAGATGGCATATAGGCTAATGTTAAACCTAGAATACATATTGTGTTTGTAAATAGTGTGAATCCCACTTAGATAAAGAGTAGCTGTAAAATCTCTAGCTTCATTTTCCTGTACAGTTGTGAACTCTTCTTGACCTGCTGTTTTAATTTCCAGTTTATTTTAATTATATATTTATAGTTTCAGATATTTTTGTAAGCCACTGGAGCTTGTTTTCAATAGAATATGTGCTTCATGTCCATATTCAACCTCTGATGTCCTACTGTAGGACTTTTAATAATTAAGCTTTTAAAGGTGCCATTTTTATTAACCTTGGAAATGTGCAAGGAATGGAGGTTTTCAGGTTAATAAGGTGAATGATTGAAGCTTCTCATCTTTGAGAGTCTAAAACCTTGGACGGCACAAAAGCGCACATATGATCAAGGTCAGCCTTCCTATTTCTATATGCTTTTAACAACAACAAAATACATTTATATTCATATTCATTAAAGGGGTTTTTTTCTGTAGAAAGCAACATTTGTTACAACTTTAAATAAGCCGAAAAACACACTTTTTTTTTTCTCTCTATCAATTTAAAATATAAACAAATTGTAAAATCTATTCATATGAATCCCTTAATGAAGCATGATGGAATTATTCCATCATGGATGTCCTTCCCTTAAGCACCCATGACGAAATAATTCCGTCAGATGAATGGCGGGGTAAAAGCTGTTGCTGGGCACTTCATTGTCCCAGGCAGACCAGCAACAACAAATCATGATGTTCCAGCACATGCGATTGCCCATCACAGTGCTTTGAGGTCATATGATATGCCTTCCTCCACCTCGCACTGTATTGTGAAGTGAAAAGAGATGGATTTTGATGATACTTTGTATTTCTGAGTAAAAAATGTTTTAACAGTTTCATAACCCCTTTTCAGCCCCTGACTACTTTTTTTTTTTAATCCGGGTTTAAATTTAACCTTTTATTTTTTTTAACCCTTCAAGGTTTTTTTTTTTTTGGTTTTTTTAATTTAGTTAATTGGGTTTGTGGGAAATTAGTGTTAAGCTACGGGTTGAAAAAATAAATAAAATAGAGTTGTTAACAATGCTTAGGAAGTTTATTGCCGAGGACGCTTACAGAACAGACAGCCTACTCAGAGGAGACACAGTGTCTCAAGTTGTGATGCAGGTGACTTCAATTATATGCCTGATACTGCAGGGCCCACAGCAGAAAGTGTCGATTCCCCTTGGCACTGCTTGTGATGAAGATGACAGAGAACGCTCTGATGATTTTTCACCTGATATTCCTGGGTTTACTGCAACTCCTGGCATAAACTCTAACATGTCTAGCTATAGCCCACTGGAGATTAAGAAACTTCTTCTGGGGGATGATATTTTGGGAACATAGAGTGTCTTATAACTAGAAAAGATAGATTGTACCCAACTGGTGTACCTGAAATAACGCAAATCTGATCACTCGCAATGCTAATGGGGATAATAGGGAAAGCCAAGTCAAGCATTAGGTTATGTGGGTACATGCATTCCATTTTCCCTAGACAATGGGTTCAGATATGAAATGATACTGTGGTTTATGCACTTCAGCGACAACACTAAGTGCCTGCAAAAGTTAACGCCCCCTCCTAATTTCCCACTTTAATTTAAGATTTGCAAGCCTATATAACTCCCCCCCACCCACCTACCCAACAAACGTATCGGGGTGATGTAGACTCAAAATTTGGACTGCCAAAAATTGCCTACCCCTGGTCTATGGAGTCTGAACTGTTTGATTTGTACTTTAAACCCTGCTGGATAAAACATATCAGATACCTGTGCTATTTGTCACATTTCTAATATCTGCAATGAAAGCTAGTCACTAGCCTACATACAGATAATGTATCTTTGTCCCTTACCTATACATTTGTCCCTTTGAAACTGCGTGGCTGCAGTACGTAGAGGGGATAGATTGGCTAATAGATTTCTAAGCATTTTTGTGCACAGTGTCAGTTCTGCTCAGAACAGGGATTTCCAGAGCTTCAGTTCTACTTATGAAAGCTGTCAGCTTAACTAGAAGGGAGAGGCAGAAAGAGTTGTTAAATTATGTCCTGTTTCTTCCTCAAGAAGAAAGTATTTTAGAATACCAAAAGCAGTACTAAATAAATATGTTGACACTACATAAATAATTGTATTTCTGGTTTAGGTTTTTCATTTTGCATGCATACTTGCAAATTATAATCTATCTGGGTTATTCAGTAAAGTCCGAACGGCCTTTACCGAATAGGACTGTTAAATTGCATGAACAAGGTCAGGATTTGCAATGTTCGGATTTTGTAATTCAGGCCCTAAACGGGCCTGAATTGGTCTGGATTTAAATTCAGCTGGACTGGATAGCTACAATCCAGGCCTTAAGAGCAAATTGTTTGTCGGCAGCCATAATAATCAGGAGGGAGAACCTAGTGGTGTCCAACCCCCATCCATAAGTGAGGGCCATAATCCATTAAACAATAGGAGTGGTGGACATGTCATCATCTCACTTAGGGGGGCTACACACAGACAGAGTTCCCTATAGTGGGAAAAGTCCTTATATTGGCTTTACCATTCTATATCAGCTATTGCAAAGTGTTGTAAAATTTCCCACAGCAAGAGTGCTTTAAACGGTTGGCTAGTAAGCCAGCTAATTCGAGCACTTTAACAGCCAAAAAGAGAAAATGCCCAGTCACTAGGTATAGACATTTAGGAGATATGAAATTATCCATTACCATAATGGAGATAAAATATTGACCCCTGTAGGATTTATATTTATTTTACTTTTTTAATTTGGCAGCTGGCTAGCAATCACTGGGCCGCCAACATATAATTAACTTTTGTGCTGCCAAGGTTTGGTTTTTCTTATAAAAAAATAAAAAAAAACAACGATTTGCCTGCTGGCTCATGGCAATGCCAGTGGGCAGGTAGTACCTAAAATTATCATTCATTGCATGAAAACAAGTGAACGATAATTTGTGAACACGCATCCTACAAGATGCATCAGGTTCTGAATTTTTATTGAAATTGGTTCTTCCAATCCTAAACTTTAATTCAGTCATCAAATACAGCCAGGCAATTGCTTCGCACCACATTGGCAATTGTCATATTTACTAATGTTTAGTGAATAACATGGTCCATCTCAGACCTCCCTAACATATCCTTAATCATAAAATGCATAAATGTGTTTGTACCCTTCAATGTGAAGGAACTAGAGCAGTGGTTGTCCACATGCATTGACTTTAAAGGGGATTTCTTTTCTAATGCACTATACAAATATTGGTTGTACCATGCTTGCACTCTCCCTTTAAATGTTTCATGTTTGCCATTTCAAAGAGCATGTGTTACCTTCACTTCACTATTGTACATTGATCTACAAGGTTTCCGTGGGAGTAGGGGGGCAGCATTTACTGCCCATCTTCCTATGGATAAAGATTGATTAGCAGGCACGTTTCTTTATTGGTCAAAGAGCAGCATTGGAGCAAAAAGAAATATAATTGGGTTGCATCTGCTTAATTCTGTTTTTGTATTGCCATTCTCCGGTAGAGAAGGAAGGGTTGCAAAAGTGACATTAACTTCTAGATTGTAAGCTCGTTTGAGCAGGGTCCTGAACTATCTATTGTTACTGTTACATTTTGTTATTGTCTCATTTGGTAAATTCCCCTCTTATTGTAAAGCACTGCGGAATAAGCTGGCGCTATATAAATAATACCCAATAATAATAATAATAATAAAAATAGCTTACAGTACAAAGATGGTTCAGGCACTACAAGGTTCAGAAATGGCAAATTTGTTAGAACCCACAGCAATGTTTCGACCTTGCGGTCTTTGTCAAGCTATCAAATACATATATCGTCGCAAATTTATAAGCAAAGTAATTCAATCAAACAGTATTTAACAAATGTGTAATTAAAAAAGATAGTGACAGCTGTTGCAGAAAACCCAAAACCGATGGGAAATAGCAAAGGCACATTTAAAATCAAAAAAGATAAATAAGTAATAACTAACCGTTGGAATTGTTTGAAAAGAGATTAATACCGCCAAAATTGGCCCATCTGTACATGCGTGTTATTCAAAAGATGTAATCCACGTTTAGACATTCATATGCAAGAGTCCACGCATGTGTTTGCACAAGCGCAGTAGTGCGCATGCGCAGATAAGTTGTCATTGCGTCTGCACATGCGCAGTACAATGGAGCAACGCGCATGCTCAGATTTGTTGTACCCACATGCGCACACGCAAATTAGGTTTAAACCAATAGCGCATATGTGTCAAAGAGCTTGGGATCAAATATCTTAATTCATATACACTGTCGTGCAGAAATGGACATTAACTGAAAATCTCCATCATTAAGGAATATAAAAAAATATTAGAAAAGGTCTTAAATAAATACATCTAAATTAGGTAATGGCCACCATTAGTTGAGAATCTCCATCAATTGTCACGGTCTTGTACAAAAGAAATATATTCACAGATGTAAGCATATTTGAAATTGGATAAGTATTAATAAATTTAATTTAAACAGCAAGTAAAATATCCTTTCCTTGATCAATAAGATGTCCCCACTAAAGCTTAAATTATTCTGTGAAAAAATAACACATCTGTACACATACTTTAGAACATCATATTAGAATATGAAACATTATCATATTAAAGGATATACTATACATAATAAAGCCCTATCCAAATCACTAAAGTGCCAACAAATAGATACTTAAAAAATTATCATATATAAAAAGTGCATCATGTATAAATTGAATTTAAAGTGCATACATTTAACTAAAGTGCATATCAATTACATTAAAATGGCTATAATGCATGTGTAAAGATACACCGGGCGCATAAAAGTGCAAGAATGAATTTAAAGTCCATGAATATGCCAATCTTGAAATAAAGTGCAGAGATAATTTAAAGTGCATAAACAATAAATCAAATCAATCTAATAAAAATAAACCCAAACCCACATCTAATTATAGTGCAAAATAAAAAAGCATCCTCCAAAGTAGGTTAGTTATCTATTATAAATGATTTTTTATATATATATATAAGAGCCATCTTGTAATTACCAATCTAATGTACATAAAAAGTGCAAAATGTCTCTAATTAATAAAAATGTTATTCTAATTTGGATAAAAAATTGTTCTTGTTTTAATGGACAGAAGGGATTAATTATTTACTTGCTTATCTTATAAAAAAATATTTTTAGAAGATCCAAGGAATGCAACACTGTATCTGAAAGACTACCACCAACAGCAGTACACCAAATAAAGAAGAATCTGTAAGAAAAAAATAATAAACATATTAGAATTGAAATATTAAAAGCAAGTTTCAAATAAACGTGATGAGGTCATATTCCTGATTTAAGCCCTTAGGGTTAAGAGTACAAGAAGCACTTTGATCCAAAATGCTTCTTGGAATAATCATTTATTTTGTCTATCCCCGCTTCTGGGGTTTTCTTAAATATGTTCAATTATCTGGAACCTTAATTGGGAAAAATTGTGATGGGCTTCTATAAATTGCAGAGGTATATGTCATTCTAAAAGACCTGTCCTTCTCATTGATTTGTATTTTGAGAATCTGTCCTTCATTTTTTGAGTGGTTTGACCAACATACAATAACCCACATGGACATTTAAGAATCTGTATAACAAATGTGGTTGTACATGTCACAAAGTGTCTGATAGAATATCTTTTTCCACTATGTGGCTGATAGAAAACTGATCCTTTGATCATAGAGTTGCAACAAATGCAATTGTAACAAGGGAAATTGCCACTCTTATGTGATCCTTGTATGGGTGACATAGATAACTCTGCCCTCACCAGCTTACCTCGTAATGATGGGCCTGTTTGTAGACGGACATTGGCTTATTTCTAAATTCTTCAATATCTGGACGATGTCAGGGGATAAAGTGCAGAAGCAAGAAATACATTTTACCCTATTGCCTATGTCCCGATGTAGGTTTTGATGTAAATAAATCCTGTCTACTTAGTTTTCACAGAGTCTAATTGATTTTTCAACACAATTGAGGGATAACCTCTTTCCTTAAATCTTTCAGTCATATCTTCTAATTGTTGGTACGCTAGTTCTGTACGAGAAATCAGTCTCTTGACTCTCATGTATTGGCTTTTAAGTAAAGCTTTAAAAATAGAGGGAGGATGCAAAATGCCATAATGTGAAATCGTATTTCTATCCAGCGGTTTTCTATATATGCTGGTCTCCAATTTCCCATTTACTTTGGAGACGAGGATATCAAGAAACGGAATAGAATCAATATCCGCAGTCATAGTGAACTTAATTGTCTCAGAACAGCCATTCAAGAAATCCCTCTTTGAGGGATACCAATGGGCCATACCACAATGCCAGCGCATCATCAATATATCGCCACCATTTAAGGGCATATCTCTGAAATAGCTCATTTTTGTAAATAATGCTGTCTTCCAATTGGGCCATGTATATATCTTCCAATTGGGCATATGTGGAACCCATCAAAGTCCCCCTCATTTGACTAAATAATTCATCCTTGAACAGAAAATCATTTTCAGTCATTACAAATGTAAGAAGTTGTAGTATAAAAGACCACGAAGGATCTTCAAAACCTAGTCTTTGGAGTGCCATACTCATGGCTGTAATGCCTCCTTCATGCGGAATAGAGGTATATAGACTATTTACATCGAATGTAACCGAAATGATATACTGCACATTTTCTATTTCCTCTAATTTTTGCAATACTTCTGTGGTTTCTCTAACATACGATTTAATCTCAGGTAAGTATGGTCTGACAAGCTGGTCAGTCTGTACTTTCTTGTATGTTTCATTATCATTAAGTTGCCTCTGTATTTCCTTAACATAGTTCACTCTTATCCATTGCCACAATTGCAGCCCCCTTATCTGCTGGTTTCACAACCAAATCGTGATCTTCTTTAGGGGTTTTAATGGCTTTTATATGGTTTCTAGATACATTTTGAGTTGTCTATATCTGTTTTTTAGGTGGCTATGTTGGAATAGAGTATCTGTGTCTTTTTTTACCTATTTAACATATGTTTCTGTTGCATGATCTATATTATATCTATCCCCGCTCAGATCTCAAGCTGGTTTTTAGCTCATCTTGTGCTATTACAGAGAGAACATCTCTGAAACATATCAGACTGGTCCCACTCATACAGGCAGTCCAGATCCGAAATGCCAGCAAGTTCCCTCTGCACGAGAGACACAGCAACCCCAGACGATCGTTTCAGCCTTGTTAGGCATCATCAGTGAGGCATAGCTACTATCTCTCTAGGCACTGTAAGCAAGGGGTCCACATCTGGATTACCCTTTAAACTTATGGAAAGCAAAAAAACTGGGCGCAAGAGTATACGGAGAATGGGCAGCAGCTGAAATAGCCTGTCCTTCGGTGGGTCCCCGTTCAAAACTCAAGCTGGTTTTAGCTCAGCTCAATTTTAGCTCATTTTCTTTAAATGATCAACATTTGAATCAATCTTGTTTCTTACTTGTTTCTCTTCTATTTCAGCCTCTAATTGCACAACATCATTTTTTTGGTTTTGTCTATTTCACTTTGTAGAAATACCAAATTCAATAGCATCCAGTCCATGGAGCATTTATTAAAAATAGCCTTAAGTCTTGAACAATATTTAGCATTTTCTTTAAACAAGGTGGGTTGAGCATGCATCCGCATACCTTTAGGATTACGTTTGGTCTTATAATATTAATAAATTCATATTATAACTTAATAAAAAAATTAAAAGATGCGTTTTAGAAAAACAGACCATTTTGGTTTTTAATTTGGGTAACATCTTGATCTATATTAAACAAGTTATTTTTTTTCTCTCGTGTTTTTTTCCAGTGGTTAAGAGGACTTCCTTCCAGTAGACAAAGCTTCAATGTCATGTATGGTGAATGTCCTTATTGCAACAAGGTAAAATTACAGTTTGCCTGTACTCTTATTCACTATTTTTATTCAAACCCTATTTAAGGAACCATAGATATATTTGGATTTCAAAATCAAACCAATATTAAGAGCCCACATCTCTTTTTTTTGGTTTTTAGTCCTCCCCGGTCACTTACCTTTCAGATTGTAATCTTGTGGACAGGGCTCACAAAAGAGATATGACATGAAAAGTGTAAAGTAAAATAAAGCCTATTGGTTAGCTATAATCTCTGTTACGAAGCTTATATTTCAGAAGCGGTCTTGAGCAGTGTACATATTTTATTTAAAGGTACACTATAGTGTCAGGAATACAAACTAATATAGTTCTAATATTGCTATTTAGGTCTCGGACGACCCCCCATCCCCTATTAAAAAGGTGATTTACTCACCTTTTTCCAGTAACGCGCGTCTCTGCCCGCAATCCGCCCCCTTGACTGAGATCATCAAATTTGATAATCTAAGCCAGGCTCTCCCAAACTCCGGCCCTCCAGATGTTGCTGAACTACAACTCCCATGATTCTATGAATGAAACAGGCTGAGAATCATGGGAGTTGTAGTTCAGCAACATCTGGAGGGCCGGAGTTTGGGGGAGCCTGATCTAAGCCAATCCAATGCTTTCGAGGCTATTGTGCATGCACAGCAAATCTTTGCGCCGAGCCAAACAACATCTTAATCAGAATCAATGCATCTCTATAAGGAACATTCAGCAGCATCTCCATGCAGAGCGCAGATATGCTGAACGTCACAGCACTAATATAGAAAGCACCTTAAGTGGAAGCTTTGGAGTTGTCCCTAGGCAGTAATGTAATCACTGCCTTTTCTCTGAAAAGGTAGTGTTTACATCAAAACGCCTGCAGGGACAGGCTATAGAACCAGAACAACTACATTGAGATGTAGTTGTTCTGGTGACTATAGTGTCCCTTGAATGAACCGATCTATAAAACAGAGATGCAATGCCAGATAAGCCACTTTTGAGACTTCTGGTTTAAAGGGTATCTCTCATGCCCCAAAACTACTTATGCTCTTTTTTTTAAAGAAAATTAAATTGCATCTATACATTGTGCTAGCAGATCTGCTAGCAAATGTATAGATTGGGAGAATTTTTTTTTCAAGAGGTCTTTCTACCACTTCTCAGTCAAATCGTTGGCATACACTCTATGCTGACGATTTGACAGATAAGGGAGAGCAGAAAAAACCTCCCACAGGCGGTCCTTCTGCCCTCCCGTACATAGTACACCTGAGAAGTGATTTGCAGGCATAGATGCTGTCCCTGGTGCTTTACAAATGAAAGCAGTCAGGACCAAACTGGCCCACTGGGAAAACTGGCAATTTTCCATGGGGCCGGCAGCAGGCTGTGAAATTTCCTTCAGTAAAAAAATAAATACAAAACATGCCTGAAAGTGGCGGGGTGGGACTTGGTAAACCTGTGAGCCAGTGAGTTTGCAATGGAGCAAAGATTGACAATTGCTCCTGCCCAATGCCCAGCATTATGTGAAAGGCTCCTTGGATACCTGTCACATCGCTGCAGCAGAGATACACGTGTCCACACAAATTGCCACCATTCATGAGACCCTGTAAAACTTCAAGGTGGTCAGTAATGAAGATATCAAATGTGGTTCTGTATTTTGTGTATACATGTGCAACATTCTGTGAGTATATGTGAAGCTTATGAAAAATGTCTTGTGTACTTGTACCTCTAAATATAGGACTGTTAGGTTAGCACTCCAAGCAGTTAACCACTACAGCCCCTCTGTAAAGTGATTTATCAAACCATTTCACACCAGTTTGAACTTAGTGTGTGTGTATCTAATATATAAAACAAATAAGTAAAAGAAAATGGGTACTCACAGGTCTTCAACTTGCACAAGTGAAAATTATTTCAGGCAGATGTTTCAAATCTCTCCCCCCCACCCCCCCTCCCCCCCCTCCATCCTTTCTCAAAAGAGAGACATTCCGACAGCTACCAACTAGTGTCTTCTGACATAAATAGTCTATATAATTTAATCTATTTGACTTCCGGTATCAGCATGCAAAGTAGACAGTGGATGTGCGTGCAGTAATTTTCATATAGAAGTTTTGGATTTATGGATTGCAATATTTGCTCTATATGATGTATGTCTCCAGTGAAGTCTGTCCTGGTGCTGAAATAAAGGCAAGTTCAACACAGCAACTGTAAAGTATGTTTTGTTTTTTGTTTTCTTCATGCACTGATTAAACACACCTGTTTTTAAAAAGGGTAGTGAAGCATTTTATTAAAATATAAAATCTGTTTAATTCATCTTATCACTTTTTGTTTTTAAACAGCCAATTACTCTGAAGCTATCTGCTAAAAGATCTTGAGGTTTCCACCTGCTAGCAATTCTTGAATATGAGTAAAGGAAAAACAAAGATGCCACCATATTGTGTTATAAATTACATAATACAATGATCATTATCAATAGAAGAACTATGATTAAGCTAGAGGTATATATGTTGCTTCGCTCCTGGTTATTTTCTTCTGATTGCCTTTGGGTTTTGCACTCTACACGGATACCGTTTTCAAAATGTGAAGTTTCTCTGTCTTTACAAATATTGTAGTTTTGAACAAACCTTACATTCACTGTACCCTGTGAATAAAAGAAAATTACTCTGGTTAAAAGGAAACAAAATGTCTTACTTTATACTGTTACACATTTTCACAAAGAGAGAAATATATACTGGAATACGGAGGTGTGTGCTGTTAAATTAAAATGTAATCTATAGCCAAGTATGCGGCCTATTACTCTTCAGTGAATGGGCTAACGATCACTCACAGAAAAGGTTAGCAGGCCCACACACACCTAAAAGCCATGCTGGCTATAGGGCATTATTATATTGCCTGAAAGTTAGACCTAACTTTATATCGTTCCCCTCACCTCCCTTCCCACTTGCGTCTGAATTGTGGCTCTTTCTATAAGTTAGCAAGGGGCTTATGGAATGAGCTATAAGTCAGACCCCTCTTTCCCAGTTTTTTGAATCCACCAATTCTTTATCTTCACCTACATTACGGAGACAATCCAGACTGTAATTGGTCCATTTAATTTCCTCTATACCACAACAAATTCATCTAAATAAGCAACTCACTGTCTTGAGACATTTATGCCACAAACCTATCTGTATAAGGTCTTGTACTTTTACAGTCTCCTACAAACTGAGTTGGCTAAATCCACACCATCTGTCATGAGAGTGCAAGATGATGCTCTGGGTTACGGTCACTCCTGCTCAGTAGTATAAAACTAGTGACTTGGCTCATCACTCCTTACTCTTGAGGAAAACTCAAGAGAGACAGTATAAACTAGTGTTTTCCAAACCATTACTCAAGACACACCTACCAGTCCAGGATTTAGGGACCAACTAGTTGTGTCAAGGTGTTTTTAATTTTTTTCTTTCTTTCTAAAAAACTCCTTAGACACAACTGGGTAATCCCTAAATCCTGGATCTTGAGGACAGGTTTGGAAATCACTGGACTATACAATTGCTTTCTCAATGGAACAGTGCATTGCATGCTCTACACCTCATTGATTATACCACTGAGAAATTCTGGTGGTGCTTTAATGCTTTAGGCACACTCCTGCAATGGCCATCTTTGATCAGAGGATGTTGCACTTTAACAGTGCCACCGAGCCCCTTGTAGATGTGAAGTCACAGTGCTGGGAGGAAGTATGTACCAGACTTCCATGGTACTCAGCCAGATGCCACCGGACCCCAAGGAAGCCACCTTTCTGCACCCAAAAGGTATGGTGGCTAAAAATATGTAAATTGTGATCCGTATTTTAGTGTGTATATATGTGTGTATGTGCATGCATCCTAGCAATCAAACGCCAGTTCTATAAACAAACATATACAAACACAACACACAAGTAAATCACTGCTTTAAAATGGCAACAGTAGATACAAACCCATAACTTCATTAAATGCCAACACAACGCACAAATAAATACATACATACATGTTCATACACATACTCTATACAAAACATATATTCAAAACACTGCTCACAAATACAAATCTGCCCGGGTGACCACACGGTAGATCCTTGGCTGGCAAAGCATTGTGGTATGGGGATCAACCATTTGGCCATCCTTGTGCAAGAGGAGACCCAAAACAATTGTTGCACCAGGGCCCTCTCTATTAGTTCTGACAATTCAACCCACCCATGGGTTGCAAGAAGCTAGTTAAGAGGTCAGAAATGGCCCAACCAGTGAGGGACCCCTCTGTTATGCCTGTAAATATTACCTTTATGCATACAAAAGAAGTCACAAGGCACTTTCCGATTAAAAGATGTAACAATTCATATTTTCCATTTAAAGCAGCTCTGTTCCCAAAAATAAACTTAATATGTTTCTATATATCTCTCTGTGTCTGCATCTTGTTTTTTAGATTTCCCAAGTGCTCTAGTCTGTAGTAAATTTATAAATAAAAGTAGGGACTACTTTTCCTCATGTATGGCATTCAGGTTGACAAAGGACAGAGGAGAATACAACGTAGAAAATATAAAAAATATAAAACACAGGCAAGTGGCAAGAAGGGGAATGTAATCATTAAGATGCATGCGGCATAAGGAAAGGAAAACCCCCAAAAAACGGGTTTGCTTTAACTGAAAGAGGATACTGCTACAAAATAAAATGTAAAGTTAGATGTGAGAGCCCAGTAAGCAGTATTCTATTTGTTATATCTGAAGAATTTACATATAGTTGAGTGTATGTGGCAGGTTCTTCCTGATATTGTAAATAAGGGTAGCTGAGGTGGTGGACCAGATTAAAATATAAAGGCATAGCTTTATAAAAAAAATGTACCTCTTAATTCTTACTACTTTTCTTCATACCAAACAGTCCAATCCTGCTCTAAATCATTTGCAATGCAGGCTAAAGTTACCTCTACCTTTGGTTCAGTAATGTTTACACGTTGTGGGTTCCAATCTCCCTGTTTTCGTCTCTGTAATTCGTAAGGATATGGAGTGTAACCATTGCTCGGATACTTTACATCTTTGTGTTTTTCAGCACGGACTTCTTTTTCATAATTTTTCCTAGGACTCTAAAATAGAAATGTAGCAAGAATAAGAATGCATACAGGCACTATTCACATAAGTATCACAGTTGCTAAGGAAGTGTAGCTGGATGAGTATTATAGAAATGTATACATATATAATCCATAGCAGTTTCACTATGAAATGTTGGCCATCACTGGCCTAGAGTAACAGATATTCTATGTACAAATGTGCATTTAGCGATTTCTGCAATGCAGGAATGAGGGCTACTTTTACTCTCAATGGTTCGTAAATAAATAAACCTGATGAGATTGTATCATTTATCTGTTGGAAACATAGCATAACTTGTTTTATAGCGTTTGGACTAAATTATTAGTTTGTTTCTTTTCAAATTCAGAGTTTTGTAGTTTTTGAATAAAAAGCCTTTGTCTTCTTCTATTCTTTATAACCTTCATTATCCAGTAACAGTTCTACATGTCATATTGAAACACCGTAAAGGTTTCTGGCAGTTGCAGTTCAGTTGCTAACTGAATTAGAAATCCCCAAATCCTATATTTTGGGGCAGTGAGGGATTTATATAAAATGGGTTGTGTGAATAAATCTTATTTAAAGTTGACAGGTAATACAGTATCTTCTTATTTTATTTCAAACCTATTACATTACGGTTCAAACACTTAAACTGACATATTAAAACTTGCTCATTTCTATTTTACATTTTATTGCATGCAAACCTTTGGTGATTTCTGCAATCTACTGGACTGAAGATCACGATTTGCCACAAAGTGTAGCTTACGGTCTGCCCCAGGACTAACTGAATGAGATCTTGCATGTTCAATAATCTGTTGAAAAATATATTGAGATAAAAAGTTTTTGAACAAGGCAATACTCCTGATTTGAACATTTCTAAAATAATCAACTTGAGAAATGAGACGGATGGATGTGTGATTTATACTGCTGAGTGGTTAGCGGTTTACCAAAGCACTTCAGGTCCACATTTGGTCATATTAAATGTTAGGATATGTTTGATATTGTCTTTATTCCCTTTTATTTTTGAGTGCTTAAACTCCACAAACATAAAAACACGCAATCAAAGCAGAGGGGTAATGTAAACAATATTGAAACTGGACAATATTATGGTCTTGCATCAAATGGTTAAAGTGCAAACACACGGCTTATTTTCGAGAATGCCAGATATGGGTTATACAGCACCAAATACATAATACAATGAGTAAAGTAAAATTAGGAAGTTTGTTTTAATTCTATTCCTGCTCTGGTTGGTGGTTATGGCAACCAGAACAAGTTCCCTTGCTTGGCTAGGCCAGGGATAGGCAACCTTCGGCTCTCCAGATGTTGTGGACTACATCCCCCTTAATGCTCTTACACACATAATGTTGGCAAAGCATCATGGGAGGTGTAGTCCAAAACATCTGCAGAGCCGAAGGTTGCCTATCCCTGGGCTAGGCTGATTTCCAGTACTGCTGCTGTCAGCATCCTGTCTTGCCTCTCCAATTATGACCCTTTGTAGCCGGCCTGGACCTTTCAAGTGAAACATGATAGAATATTGTATTATCTCCACCACACACACATGATGAGTGCCACCCCATTGTAGGCTTTTTCAGAAAAGTTTATTTGCAAATATATACTTTGTCTGTCTATCAGGGAAACGAAAGTCCTGGCAAGTTCACAGTAGTGCTTGTTTGCTAGAACCAACTAGTGGTCATGCAGTAAAGTGCAGGTGAGTTGTATGGACTACAACAAGATCTAAACTCACTCAAGCTTATTGTTGCACATGTGATAAACCTCTTTCATAGAGCATGTGTGCGTATTAAAATTTCTTATTTTATTCAGCCCTCCATAAAGCCATAAAAATACATGTAAACTTCTGATTGCTTGTTTTATTCCGTATTGAATACAGATGAGCTAAACACAAAGCATACTTTTTTTTTCCGTTATTTTATACATTAAAACATTACAGCCTACATACAATTTATTGGCTTTTATAACAATAGTCCATTCAAATTACATGTTTTAAAACTGCATGTCTGAATCTATTAAGTCAATGAGTTTATTTAAAGCAAATTATATTGCACTGTTATTTCACATTTTGCACAATATTAATCTTCCATTGATAAAAGTCTTTCCACTACTTCTAACCCTATATTTTGAAAGGATGGCTTTCTAAGTTTTAATGTTTCACATATGTTTGTATTTTTTTTTTTTTCCCTTTCTTAAAATCCACTTTATAAATAAAGATTGATGGGTCTAAATAGGTGATCACATCAATGAGAAGAAATCACATTCTTACAGCAATTATTTGATTTCTTGTATTTCTTTTTCCAACTCTACCCCAAAATACTCAATCTAGGTGAAAGGTTCACTGTGTTCATGACTTATGACATACTAGTAGGACAGGTTTATGGTTTATTTAACAATTCAGGATATATCAGCACATGATGTGCTAAATATTACAAGGTAACTTAGCAGAGCTGGCATTAATGTTTGTGGTTGCTCATGTAAGCAAATAACACGCCAAAAGGATATTCTTCCTTGCACACACTGCAAAAAAAATAAAAAATGCATAATTCGAACAATGCATCCATTTTGCACTTGCTGTATACCACCAGCCAATGTTAATTAAATTTAAATTATTTTATTTGTAACATAGTGACTTCCAAATGGGTAACGGGAAACTATATTCAGCAGAACAACTAAAGCTGAATGTAGTAGTTCTGTTTATAGCTATAGTTTGTGTCCCTGTTTTTTTTTTTGTGTTTTTTTTTTTTATGTAAACACTGCCTAGTAACACCTATAGTGGCAGTCACTCAGTCGACCAAAGGTGCTTCCTATTTCAGTGCTCTACATGGAGAAGCATGTGCAACAGCCTCCTACTTGGATTGGCTGAGATCATCACGATTGATTATCTCAGCCATAGAGGCGGGGCTCTGGTGTGAGGGGACGTGGCTAGGTAGACAGGCATCTGGTGCAGCATTCTACAAAGAAATGTTTTGGTTGTGCAAAAACTATAAAGTTTTGAACATGCTAAGAATACAGCATATTAATTAAGGCCAAGACCTATCAAATGCATGAACGTGCTGGTGCTCGGAGTGTCCCTTTAATGTAGTCAATTTATATAAAATTGCTTAGGTTAAGACATAAACTTTAGTAATATACAGCAGACTTTTTTAAATGGCATACAAAGTAATTTAGAACATAAAGTTTGGTAATGCATGCTGTAAATATTATGTGTATGATATGGTAAAACAGCATGTGTAAGGTTAGCTATAAATATAATAAGGTTCCAGTGGACATAAAATAAAAAGGTAACCGTAATGATGTGGGTCGTGTCTATGGCAATGGGTACACCCATGACTTCTCAATTTGCGGCATACAAGCGTTGGGAGTTATGTTGATGCGGGAATTGCAAAAAAGTTAGACCAAAATAACTAAACAGGAGATAAAAAAAAAAACTCCAGATTGGCAATTTTGCCTAAAATAACATTTTGTTTTAATTTCTAGTTTAGTGAAGAAGTCTGAGTTACAGAGGTCCATGCATGAATTTCAATATATTAGTTCTATTGGAAAAATTAAATAAATTAAATGATGCGTTTCCGTCCACTAATTATATATTTCCATACAATGCATAGCACGTTTTTCACTTAATCAGGAGAATTTTTTTATTCACTGAAATCTATTAGAACCTCAAGAATGTTGCTCTTGTAATCTTTATAAAAGTACCCTGATCTGATACAGTTCTGCAATAACTAGGCTAATCTCTGGCATTCAGAAAATCACAGGAGAACATAGAATGTGTATGCTTGCACTCAGTCAATAGAACACAAGCCAGTGAAGTGCCTAAATGTTGTTCATAAATCCCTTTTAAGTGGTAATTGTGGTCATATTGGTTCAGTTTGATCACAAGTCCTGTGTGTATGAGAACAGGAATACCTCAAATTACATCACTTTAATATCTGTTTATTTCAAGTGAACCTGTCACCTAAAATGTATGATTAATCAACAGAGCATAAAAACTGTCTGTGTTGTACTACAAAGTATTATAAGAGTCAAAATACGTTTAATAATACATCCCAGCCAAAATCCAGTCAAGCAAATCATGCTTGTTTTATTAACTGCCAGTGTTTATAAAATACCACATGCCTGGTAAGAGTGCATTCTTCTAAGTCTAGGAAAAGATATGAAACAAGTTAGAAGGATTTAGAATACAAAATGAGCTTTTGATCAGAAAAAAAAGCTTGGGTGTACATCAATGGTATGTGTTCCAACATTTCAAATGGACAAATAATGACAATTTTAGTGGTGTGAGTTGGGGTATGACCACAGGCAGGGGTGTTTGGAGAAATTTTAGGTGATTTTGTAATAATTTGTGCAACTAAAATGTAATTTAGAAGAAAAACAATGTATCTTCACTTACTCAGACTGGTTTCTAAACACATGTATTGTTGAATAAAGACAAATTACTGTGAGAAAAATAGCTGTGGAGCGCTGGTATACACTCAAGTACACATCCAATTTGGAGCATTTAGATTATATATATATATATATATATAATCTAAATGCTCCAAATTGGATGTGTACTTGAGTGTATACCAGCGCTCCACAGCTATTTTTCTCACAGTAATTTGTCTTTTCTATCTATATCTATATATATATATATATATATATATATATATATATATATAAAAGTGGGACAAAGGGAAATGGGCCCAAAATAGGGACTATCCCTTCTAAATAGGGACACTTGTGAGATAAGCAATGGAAAGAATATGTTATAAGCACAAGAACTAAGAGAGGCTGTGGGGATTTAAATGGGATGTGTCACTTTTCTGGCATTTATACCATTGAATAAAATATATAAATGCACCTATAACAGTTGTGTTAACCTTTCATCGATGGATGTTACAATTTGTTTTAAATTTCGATTTAGCAAATTACAACATAATCCACTAAAGGAAAAGCCAGGGCAAAAACTACAAGTGAAGAGGCGACATATAAACATTTACGTATTTACGGGATTACGTACAAAAACGGTTGCATGCCAAAAAGTTGTCTAAAGTACTAAAACTGGCACAGTCACTATAGAAATTAGTGGAATCGCAGGCATATTGCATTGGTGACTTCTCACCTTTTCCATGTTTTTTGAATGACTGTGGTGTTGGCATCTGTACGGTTGTATAGTAAAATGTTTAACCCTATAAGGACAGTCTGTCATCATATTAGGCCGGTCCTTAAGTGGCACTGTCACCACTGTCTGGGGTGTTTGCAGAATTTTCCCCCTGATAGTGAGGTCACCGCTGGTGGTCCAGTGGCGGGGAGAAATAGGCCCATTTAGATTTAGTAAATGTGATCATAATCCAGAGATGATTGATAGGGGAAAATGGTTGATGACTAGGGGACAACCACTGAATGTTGATATTATTCGCAGATCCAGTGAGAAGTTACAGTTGAGGAGCAGTGGAAAAAAACATCTCCTCTTCTTTTTCCCTCTACTGGTTTGTTTTCTCACTTTATAGTGATGTCAATATGCTTCTATCAGTTTACTGCAAAATATAGGTTATATTATTTATATTTGGCAGTACACTTTATCAGATGTTGCATCCTGTTTTGCTTGCCCAAATCGGTTTCCTGGTTTTTTTTCATGGATGGTATTGGATGAACCAAACCTTTAAATGAATATATGTCATAAGTCCTGAACTAAATTTAGTTTTAGGAAATAAATGGTTGAACCTAACCACATTTTTTTCACCATGCGGTCTATACAAAACTAGCACCTAGATTAGCCAAACATACTCGATATAAACTCACAGGCAGACAGAAACCTTTGGTGAAACAAATCTGTATGGCTAACTTCTATGAAAAATATGGTAGCATATTTAATTACACATACTGGATTGTTAAATGCTGCAGGTTTTTTTATGATGGCTTTTACGCATGAAAACGTCAGTGGAGCTCCAAGCCTTGTTCCAGTGGATTCTAAAATGTTTAAGAGGATTTTCCTAAGTACTCCATAATTTGGCTTTTCATCATACCCCAAGCGGTATACTTCAGCCATGAAACTGGCAACTGCATCTGAAAATTGAGAAAACGGATTTGGGATTTAATGTGTGTATAGTAAATAACCTGAAGAAAAATGCAAATAAGCTAGGTTACTTCTCCTTATACCCTATTCAAATGGAAAAAGTACGGTGTACTAGAAAAAAAAACCTAAATATTTGGATCTTCTAAGAAGAAGCAAGTCCCTCTTTGCTCTTAAGAATACAAGTAAAGCTGGTCATTAAGCCGGGCATGGTTAGCAAATTTAGCACCATCTCTTGCAAAAAACAAAGGAATTCTATTTTTTGTTTGTGTGTTTGATTTGTTATTTAAAAAAAAGAATACCTAAAAAGACTGTTAAAAAAAAAAAAATCTTTACGGAGATATTATTTATAAGCAAACCCGGACATCTTTGGGAACCAATAGCACGTATTGTGTGAATGCTAAAAACCTTTTTAAATCAAAGTGTTTTTCCTTTATGTCAAGTTGTTCGGTTTAATTATTTTACAATTATTTTGAAAGGCACATACAGAGCACTATATTTAAGCGATTTTGTTTTAACACAAAGAGGGCCAAATGGTTTATTAGTGCTGTGTGAAGAGTTAAAGAGACATTCCAGGCTCCATTACAAAGTATGCTTTTTGCATAAATTATGGTGCAATTAGTTCTCCTTTATTAACTCTCTGTATTCTGTTACTTTTTGGCTGAAATGAAATGCAATTAATGCTACCGCTATAAGCCACCTTCCTCAATGTCATCACGGGACAAATTAAAACATTTCTTGCAATTCACGTATAGGACAATTTTTTTTTTTTTTTTTTTTAATTCTTTATTTTGGTCGTGCATTTATGAATATTACAAACAAGCTTTCAATAAGTCACAGCATCATGGACATGCTTCAGTACAATATGTTTAAAACTTGAAGTGACATTTGAGGGTCCTGCACATTTTTTTTTATATATATATAGATGCTTAAACAGGCTTTAACCATTTAGTTGCAACTGGGGAGTTCGGCTAGGCATAAAATAAGGATGGGTAACAGAAAATGTTAACACTGAGCTCCGTTAAGTGATAAGTACCATATAGTAGCTTATACTATGTGGTTGTATACATATGGCAATAAAATAATGTTAAGTACACATGTCTGCACAATTAGGACATGTTTGGAAGAAAACATGCTGAGTAAACATGAAAACAGTGCTAGTGATTAATAGTCTTTTATGACTCAAGCTTGTGGTCTATAGTACTGTGGTAGAGGAGTGTGTTTCCCGGGGGGCTTCCCAGGTGAATCAGGCTTTAAGTCCCGTTATGGTGATCTGAGGCTGAGAGCATGCTGGTGTGCTGGGTGAAACTGGGGTGGTTCTGGGCTCAAGGTGTGGGCACTGGGGGTGTATTGCTGGGGTACCATGGTACTTATATTCATCCTATGCCGTGTGGAGGCTCTGCGTTTCCCAGTCCTGAGATTCTCTCTATGGAGCCTTGCTGCTTTCCCAAGTGTAGGTCTGCATTCAGGGGTCGCTGTGTAAGCCCGGCTGTGCAGGAGCGGCAGCTTCTTCTGCGTGGCTTCAGATACCGGCTTGCTTTGTGAGGCAAGCACCTTGCTGCAGCCCTGTCGGCCTGTGGCAGGCTGGTTGTGGCTTTGTTTGCCGAATCTTCGTTGGGCGATGAGGTGAGATGAGTCTCATGTTGTGGGCGAGCTGCTCGTTGGTTAGTGGCGTGTGTGAGAAGGGAGGGCAGCCGATGGGCTCTGTTGCTTTGGTGGCAGCTTAGATTGCCGTTGGTGCCGCTAGTGAGCCGTTCCAGTCGACATTGTTTCCCAGGCCCAGCCTCAGAGGTACCAGGTGAGTGGTGCTGCTGTGGGCTCCGGTCGCCGATGCTGTCCTCCATCTCCTGTCCCAGCTTGTTCTTCGTGTAGTGTGAGGGCACGATCCCATGCGGGCTTGTGCAGTGAGGGTAGTGTTGTTTTCGCCTGAAGGCAGGCGAGGTTGCATGGTATGGTGCCGATCGCGGCGCCGCCATTTTAGAGGCCTGACTCGCGGTGCGCGCCTTCAGGTAGGTCCGATGCTGGCTTTAGAGGGTGAGGATTCCCTCCGGTGGGGACCGGGATGACCCCCCCGGCCCATGGGGGGGGGAGCGAGGCCTGTGAGGTGCGACCCTGGGCTGTTGCGTGGCGGCCAGGTTCACAAGCAGGACGGCGGCCGTCCGTCCCGCTCTCCACCCTCCTAGGCCGCAGACCCCGAAGTCCCATATTGCCCGCAGGGGGCTCTGGCACTCCCGATCTCAGGGTCCGCGGTGGCTCCAGCTTCTGCCCGGGTGCTTGATGCAACTTCAGGTCATTCAGTTTGCGTTTTTGCGTAAAGTTTTAACCATATTGGACCAGGTTTATCAGGAGCCTCTGTGGCCTGCGACCGGTCAGCATGGCGGTCAGGCCCCGCCCGCCCACGTATAGGACAATTTTTAATTGCGAAAAAAACAGGTGTTCCTCTAGGCCGTATGGATAGACACACTATTGGTTTCCATGCCCCAGAATAGGATTTATTTGCCTTGATAAATCTTCCCGAAGGTTTTCTTCAAAAGCTTGGAAAGCTAATAGAAGTTGTGTTGTTGGTTCCGTTAGCTTGGACATTGGTTTCATTAATCTCTTCTTTCTACCTCATGAAAAACTACTACAGAGTCTTCAACTACACATACCTTAAACCCCTGTTAGGCAGGTATTATATGTTTAGCACCATCCTTCGAATCAGAAAGAAGCATTTTTTTTTTTAAAGCCATCTTGTACCCTGTAGAAAGTGCAGATTTGCAGGAAACGTTAATTGAACTTAAACATTCTGAGCAACACAGGGAATATTTGTATTTCTTTATCTTTTTTTGTTGGTATTCTTGTCTTCAAAATGTGCTCCAGTCTTGAGCACGCCCTACAAGTATATGCTTCTATTTCCAGTACTTTTAAATTCCAATCCATTTCTCACATTTTAAATCTAATCCTATTTACGAAGTGTTGTGAGTTCTCTATACGTATTTACACTAAAAGTATTTATTGGAACACCAAGCAACACATGCGTATGTTTGTGTTCATTTGCTGGTGCAATTATTGTTGCAAAACTTTCAGGGCCTTTGAGAAAAAAATTTTATTTTACAATATTACTTCATCTGATTTGTGCAACTTCCAAAATATATATGTTTTTAACTACCAATGGGTGAAGGAACATAATGTTTACTCTTTCATACCAAGTGAATGAGCCCTTATTGCATCAATGAAGAAAATTACTTTGGCTTTTGATACTCTAACATTTATGATATTACCATATGGAAGATCACATTTATATACACATATGGTTGTTTTTTTTTGGCAGTCAATGAGGAAATGGTAATAGAGGGCTATGATTGGCAAATAAATTAATGTTGTAAGTGATTCTGCAATTCTTTCTCTCTGCAAACAGATTGTTAAATGATAGATTTATTTAAATACAGAAGGAAGGCAAGTGACTTGGGCCAATATATATATAGTAGGACCTGCCAAAAGATGGGGTACATTGACGTTGTGGCAGGCTTATGCAATGTATGATCATATAATGTAACTAAATCCCCATTATTTTTTGCCTAGATAAGGTGTTTTTAAAAAAAACCTTTTCAAGACACTGTCTTGACTTCCGGAATCACTTCACACAGGTGGGGTAAGTTCATTAATTATTATTATGTATATATTTGTACTTCATGTGCACTATCACTATCTTGATAAAGACCCTGAAGGGTCGAAACGTTGATGCTGAGTTGTGATTAAACGGTTAATACACATTTGAAAAATCCAAGCGAGTGCTCCTGTTTTTACACACACACACACATATATATATAATTTAGATATACACACACACACACTGAGCAAAATTATAAACGCAACACTTTTGTGTTTGTCCCCATTTTTCATGAGCTTAACTCTAAGACTTTTTCTATGTACATATCCCACACCTGTGAGGTGGATGGATTATCTTGGCAAATGAGAAGTGCTCACTAACAGATTTAGACAGATTTGTGAACAATATTTGAGAGAAATGGGCTTTTTGTGTACATAGAAATTCTTAGATCTTTGAGTTCAGCTCATGAGAAATGGGGGCAAAAACAATAGTGTTGCGTTTATAATTTTGTTCAGTATATGTGTATATATGTGTGTATAAATAAAATATAGATATCTCTTATATGATGCAATAAAGATTCACTCAAATCATAGGAATTATTCGCATATGGTCACATTTGTTGCATATAACAGTTAGCCTTCAATGGTGCCTAAGTCCCCAGTTTAGTAAGTTTACACATGAATATACAAAGGAGAACTGAATGTGTAGATTTTAAAATGTAGTTGTAGTTGCGGACTGGTTTAATAGCGGACTGTCAGGGATTCTACAGAAAGCTGGAGGTCATGCTTAATTATTTTTTTTCCCCTCACACTGGCCTAGCAGCCATTTATGATACTGCTAAAGTCTTTAAGGGCCATGAATCCCTATGGACACAATGTTCAGTTCAGTCCATCATTTCGACCTTTACATTCCTGTATAATGACAGGAAAGGGCAGGGAATTCTAATCCTATAATTTCACGGCAATGCCATGAAAAAATTTCATATCAATACAATAGAGGAAACTAATGTATCATGATGGTGATCTGGCTGTTGCAGTATTAACAGGACCATTGTTTCTATTTGTTACAGACAATGCACAGAACATAGTTAACTGCCTTTCACCATTGAAGGTTACTGTTGATATGTAAACCATATGGGTACACTATAGGCACCCAGAACACTGCATCTCAATGAAGTGATCTGGGTGCCTTGTGTTCTCCATTTCAACCCTGCAAATTTCTATTCCGCACAACAGCAATGTCTTCTCTGCTGGATTAAGTACCTCTAGTGGCTCTCACTCAGACAGGGGTGCTTCCTCAGAACAAGCAGAATAAAAACCTCCTATTTCTATCAGATGGTCTCATAGATAGCAGTTTGCCATGCATGCGCACTAGCCTCCCTATGGGTAAGCATTTGATTGACAGATCATCGATCTCTATGACCTCAGCCAAGGAGGCAGGGCTAGTAGCAACAGAGACCGGTGCTGGGAGGGAGCAAAGATAACTAGAAAAGCTACAATTTCTGGGGAAATTGTGTGAAGTGTTCTTGCCTCCACCAGTAGTTTACAACTGGAGTAGGCGGAGTAACTATTATTATTTATTTATATAGCACATTTAATTGCAACGTTGTTGCCCAAAGTGCTTCACAGTTACATTAAAACATACATTTATAAAACATTAGCAGGTGTAAAAGGCTTTGTCTATGACATCACTTGCTGCTGCAGCCTGGCACAGGTCAGAGTATTTTGGCGGTTGCCATCTTCAAACGGTCGTATTTTAAAAACCTACAGTGAAGAGCTTTATATTGTGAGAATCACAAGACCCAGACCTACATTTTGATGTATAGTATGTCTCTGAACTATTAAAAATGAAGGCACAGTCGCAGTTTAGAAATTGCCCTTCAAATGTGAGCTTTGCAGAGTGAAGTTTCAATGAATGTCAATGGACGGCGTGAGTGGCAAACAAATGGTCATGTTGTCAAAACTATCAGGACTATGGCTTAGCCGTGGACATTTAGTGGCAGCAGGGATAGCTGAACGTTTTGATATAAGATTTGTGTAGGTGGGCTTGAAAATGAGGGAGTGGTGGCAGATTAGAAATCAAATCCTGATTTTTCAGCTTTTGCCAGCTCCCACTCTAGTTTTGAACATTTTGCCATTCATTCCTATGGGACCAATTTTGCACAAGAACAACGATATTCTGTGAACCATTCGGCAAAACGTTCCACAAAGTAATAGCAATCCAATCGGGAACAATCCGCACATTTCGGTATATTACTGTCTATGTAGTGTAAAAACTGTGGGAGGAGTTAGGGTGGTAAATTTGGCTATAATAAGAATAATAATATATATATATATGTGAGATAACATTAAGTGGTCTTGCTATGCAAGAACACTTAATAAAATAGCTTTCTTTCTCCATGCAGGTGGGGCCGGTAACCTAAGCGGTTACCAGGGAACTATAACGTTAGGAACACAATTTTCACTTTCACTTCTTGAATCAAAAAATGAATCTGTAGTGTAAAAAGTAATGCTTACGACAACCATCCTCTTGAGCTGCCCAGTTTACAACTGAATTGGGAAGTTCTTCTAAAAGCCTGAAAGATTTAAATCAAGATTAAACGTGTAAGAAGTCTTATTCCAGTGCAACAACACTCTTAAACAAAACTCCTAAAATAACTGAAAATAACCAACAAGTACATCTGTTCGTTCACTTAGCTAATTTCCTTATTTCCGCTTTAAAATAGCATAACACATACCATGTTCATGGAAAGGCACCTACGTCCGTCGACTTTGTATGTAATGTTTCTACTCTTTAATTTTTCCACCCTCCCATTTAACATCTTACTTGTTCTACCATTTCCCTCACAATGCTCCCCCGGTTTTATTTAATATACTTACGTATTCAATGATTTCTAACCAAAGCATGTAAAGGGTGTTTAAAAATGTAAAATTAAAAAAAATGGACAATTATGTTGGATACCTTAACTAACAGGGTCTTATACTTAAGTAAGAATTCAAAGTGAATTTCAAATTTAAGGCCAGAGTAGTCGAATTAAAAGCAATTGCTTTCAATTCGACTACTCTGGCCCTAAAATTTTAAATTCACTTTGAATTCTCACTTTATTAAATAACCCTGTAATTTCACAGAAAGTGTAGAATTGACTGGGGATCTCAATTTTTGGGGAGCAGTAATGAACCAGAAGGAATGACTGAATTTGAGAACTACTTCTATTTGGCTTGTTTTGTCTACAATTTGAAATAAATTCTTACAAATGTCTGATTTAGTAAAAAACCCAATGAATTAATCAATTCAATTTAGGCTTTTAGTTTTTTTCCCCCAAAATAACAACAATGAAGCAGTTTTAATGTATAGATAATGCCCTTGCATTCTCACCGCTTAATTCTCCAACCATTTATGAGTTACATCACTTTGGTTTCTGTCCAAGATGCCCTAACCACACTTGCTCTGGCGGTGACTGACACAGCCTGCGAAAAAAAGTTTTATTTTCATTCAGACGTCAACTTGCTTTAGAAGTTTTTATCTCCTGTTATCTCCTGTTCTGTAAATTGAACATGGTCTAGAGGCTATTAATAGAGCATGAGATAAATTCTAAGTTGCCCCTAATCTCAAGGAAAAATAAATTTACGGTAAGTAAACATTGTCTTTTCCACCAAGATTAGAGGCAGCACAACATTAGGGATCAACAAGCAATCCCATAGGGAGGGGACATTTGCACATCACTACTGCTTTAATCCCCTTGCACGCAAAGACAGTATTCTCAGAGGCCTGTATATTTAATCTGTAATGGGTCGAAAAGGTGTGAATCAAAAACAAAGTGGCTGCTTTGCAAATTTGTGCAGCAGAAGCAAAAGCTGTTAATGTCCATGTAATGGAGCTCCGTGTACTCCGACCGAGTACCCTCCGTTGATGGACGCTTCCTAGCTTGCGCCGAGGACCACAAGCACCGCACCGGACACCACAGCCACCGCAGACTCCACAACCGCTGAAGCTTAACTGGAGCCTCGCCGTCTTCCTTCCACCCTGGATCGGCTTCTGTCCTCCAGGACCGTGTGGGGAAGACCTCTCCTCCAGGAGAGCGTATCCGGAACAAGCTCTTAAAAGAGCTAAGTGATTAAAGCTCAGGGGAGTATGTAGAACATAGCAATCCCCAGTGTGATATAGCAGTTCCCTCCAATAACGAGACAAGGCTACGTATTGAGGGTCAAGAAGAGGTCTGAGGTGCTGGAACACCCAGCCTGGTTTTTATTACCATTTTGTAAATACAGGACCACCCACAGGGAGGGACAAAACAACCAATCATACACGTACATCATTGAAACCACTCCCAGTAATTACACACAAAATCCTCCCTTCTGTCTGTGATATAATTATGGTTTAACATAATTATCACAGACAGTAAAAATACAGTTTTTACACATACACTGTAACTTTAAAACCATACATTCAATCTCCATAAACTCAGCATACATCAAACATAAACACTTCCAAAAATCATACAAATCCCTCCAGCGGATCAAAAGTTAAGTGGAAGTCCTTTATGACCGACCGCAAGCACAATTTCCTGCCCAAAACAGTTCCAAAGATTTGGGCTGTGCAGTCGGTCAATTTCATGCAGAAAAACGACTAAGTCCCATCTTCGAACGGTCTCTGGAGCTGAAAGTTCAGTATGGAAGAAGGTAAGGGTCAGCGGTGTTCGTGTATTTGTGCATCCGATTTTAGTTCCACAGAATCTTTAGCATACACCGCTGACCGTGTTCGAATGAACAAAGATGCCCGCCGCCACGTGTT
Source organism: Pelobates fuscus (assembly GCF_036172605.1). NCBI lineage: Eukaryota > Metazoa > Chordata > Amphibia > Anura > Pelobatidae > Pelobates > Pelobates fuscus. The sequence goes on along the minus strand of NC_086318.1, from coordinate 375,842,387 downwards.
CGACTGTCGAATGGCGGCCACCCAGCGGTCGGCAATTAACCTGCAGTAACCTCACAGCCTGGGAGGTAAATTGCCTGCACACTTTAACTTCTGGGTGGTCCGCCTGTGTGGTACTTGGTTCAGTAAGCCCTATTTACTGAACCAAGAGGGAGAAAGCCAGGAACAAGTTATTTTACAGGTCTGGGGACATAGTCTTAAAGGGGCATTGTTCACCAAAGTCACAAGATGTCCCCAGACGGTTCTTAAAGGGCCATACACACCCAATAAAAGTCCATAAGTTTTCAGGGGCACAATCTTCCAGGGGCCATAGTCATGAGGAAGGAGGCTGGCAAACAGGCTTCTCCACAATCCAGGTAAGCAGGGCAATTTATCATTTAAAGGGCCAGTTGCAAATAGCAATTTGTAACAGTCCAAAAGGTAGAAAATCTTCTGGTTGAGTGAAATGTAAGATGCGGAAGAGAAGGCAGGTGTAAGACACTGTAGATAAGTGAAGTTGCTTCCTCGATCCATCTGGCTAAGGATCCCTAGGAGGCCATCGATTATTCCTTCTGGCCCCTGTAGGGGACAAACAAGTGTTCTAAACATTTGAATTTCTTCATATTTTCCAATTGTAGTAAACAAGTTACAGACTTCTCTGAAGAATTTGGCCACAAGGGAAATAGAAGTCAAATCTCTGATGGAGTAAAAACTGATGATTGCAGAGACTGTAACACGGAGAGAAGCCGTACGTAAACCTAAAGCAAGTGAAAAGACTCAGTATCGCCTCCCTTATGGAACATACTGCTTTCTTTTTTTATAGAAGACAAGGCCAATATTAATTTACTTTTTTACATTTACATTTTCCTTGGGTTGAACATTTTTCATGAAATCCGAAACTAGAATAAGGCGCAGAAACTGAATTTTCCTCAAGGGAATTAGGTCTGACTTCTTTAGTTTAACAATCCAGCCCTGTACTTGAAGACAAGAGTATTGAGTACAGAGTGTGCCTTCGACATTCAGTCATCCAAATAAAGGACAATATGAAGACTTTCCTTCCTTAGAGCGGCAGTAATAAGCACCAGAATATTGCTAAAAACGTAATGGGCAGAGTAAAAACTAAAATGGAAACTTCTGAATTGCTAGTAAAAATAGTCTCTTACAGAAATACAAAATCGTTTTCTTTTGCAATGCGTTGATTTTCCTTGAGATAAAAAAATTGACCTAAAAGAATTTCTGTCCAAAATTTATCTGGAATATGACCCTCTGAAGTAGCCTGTGGAATAAATTTCTTTGATAATGTTATTTTTTTTCCCCCAAAAGATTTTGTACTTCTAGATAAAGAGAATCTGTCATTCCTGGATATGGACCATGTAGCAAAGAAAGCTTCTTTGAGGAAGACTGTTAAATTCTACCCGATAAAAATTTCTTATAATTGAAAGGGCCAATTTGTCTGTAGCGATGTTTTGTCACAGCATGAAAAAAATCCAACAATCTTCTTCCTATGCCATTGGCTACAAAATAGTCATACCTTTGTTTACCCACAAACTTGCCTGAGTCTTAATTTCTGTAGTCAAAACACTGTCCGATGAAAACAATGTCTATATAAAGATCTGTTTTTGTTAAAAATCTCTTGTTCCATCTTTGTTTTTTTTTTGTTTTCTGCAAGAGCCTTTTTCCCCTCTGCCATTTGTTTAAGCAGATAGTCCAGGTGAGAGGTGGAAAGTCTGCTTTGGTCAAAAGGCAAATCGCATAGAGAGAGTTTAGAAGCGGAATCCGCTGACCAGCCTCTAAACTAGACAGCCTTTCTGGCCACTGTGGAATGCCCCATCAATTTAGCTGAAATGTTAAGAGCTTCTGAAGTAGTTTGCTTGTCAGAAGCCATCTTGATATTTTGAAGGATTTTAAACAGGATCTTTTTGAGATTCACCTAGTATACTTTTTCAAGCGAATCCAGCCATGCATGTACTTTTTGCTTTAGTAACCGAAGAATCTGCAATAAGGGCTTCATTCTGTGCAGCATTAGTCACCAAAATCTTCCTTAAAGTAAATTCTTCTTTTTTGTCCATAGCATCTTGCAATCTACAGGAATCTCAAATAGGCAGAATGGTTTTCTTACCACCTTTAACTGAGGCAGACAACTGGGGAATTTTGCCTTTGGGGAATTTTGGGGTCTAAAGAGGAGGAGAACGAGGAGGGACTTTTTATAATTCTATTTATAGAATCCGGTCTGCTTTTCTCCAGGAAATGGTGAAATCCCTATTATTTCACTAATCTAAGGGGCAAGAAAGTTTAAACGTTAGATCTCTCTTTACATTAAGTGTTTAGGAAGGCTGTGCAAATCACATGCAGGGAGGTGTGGCTAGCACTATATAAACAAAGTGATTTAACTTCTAAATGGCAGAGAATTGAGCAGTGAGGCTGCAGGGGCATGAACTGAACACCAAAGCTGCTCAAAAATATATTTTATTTTAAATCAAGAAAGAAAAGAAAGAGAAAAGAAAACAATAATAAACTAATCCCTAACTGGTATATGAAAGGGTCCTTCAGTCATATACATGCACCTTTGGTCGGTCAGTGTTTGAAAACTGACAATTAGTCTCTATGGTCTTCCCTGGTTCACTCCCTGAACAGAAGCAGGAAGTACCATAGAGAATGTATGTTTTCAAATACTGTCCAACCATGTATATGGCTGAAGGATATTGACATATACTAAAGAAAGGAATGAGTTTTTTACAAATATTTTATTTAAAAAAAAAAAAAATCTAAATTCTTCCAATACTTGATGCAAGATTATATTAAAAATATATATATATATTTTTTCATGTGACTGTTGACGTTTAAGAATTTCGTCTGAGATTGACTACACTACTTTGAAAAACTGTTTTAAACGTGGACCTTTAGGTAATTATTTGTAAGGATAAATAAATAATAGTATTGTTTGTACAGGAATGGGAAAAAAAAAAAAGCACTATTGACCTTGCCAAAAGAACAGAGCTGCTAAACTATATTGCTCACTAAACTTAACATTAACAAGGGAATTGCACAGTTTAATCTAAAGTAGATGAATTGTAAAAAATCTCCAGCTCAGCTATTTTGGTTTTAAATTTGCCACTCTGTGGCCAATTTCTGACAATTTGCTCATTTAGTGAATAACCCTGTCTTTCTTCGAGAGCATGAAACTTGCCACTGCCTTAGGATTTCTCCCATCATTATGTGATCAGTCAATTAACACTGTATCACTGAGCAATGCTCTAACCACTATCCTAAAAACATGATATAGCTTCTTTAAAGAAAGGAGGTGAGTTTTCACAAATAATACATTCCTTTCAAATGATATTCACCTTTATATGCACACATGTATTATTCATAGTAAGAATCTTACATTCATACATAATAGGAACAAAGCAGGAGTAATTCTAATTCTTCTAACTCAGTGCATTTAATGTTGAGATTACCATTTTTTAGAGCCATATAAACAACCACGAAAAAGGTTAATCTTTCGAGATTTTGTTGCTACTTTTGCAAAAATAAATTACCCTACATAATAAAACATTTAGACTAATCAAATGAATAACCAGATTAGATGTACCGAAACATTTTTTTTTCCTATCGGAATTTGCAGAAAAATACATAAACGAGTTAGTGAAGAATTAACCCTATTAGTTCCCATATGTAACACAGATAACCTGAGCAATTACATCAATTACTAAGTACATAGTGGTCTTTTCAATTGCATTGGAACTGAAATCTAAAGGAAAATGCTGAATGTTCCATACTGTGCAAGGCATGTCTGTGTTTTATTGGCTTACTCCCCCTTCAATTTTCATGCAGCTTGTGCCAATGCTTAAATATTTAAAATATTTCTGTTTGTTGCTATTATGTATAGACAGGAGCAGAAAGCTGGTCCATTTTAAAAGGAGGATGAAATCTCTCTGGGGGGAAAAAAAGTCAAGATTCTTAACAATGTTTCACAGCACTGTGAACTTACGGATTGCACAGAAAATGATAAACAAATAGATAAAAGATTAGAGAAATAACTGGTCTAATTTCGCTAAGTCCACCTTTCTTCTTAACATTACACTGATCCAGAATTGTAATCTAAAGAGCTGTACACAATTAAAAAAAAAAGGAAAAATACTGCGAAAATGAAAAATGAAATGTCTCGGTTCTCTTCTGGTACTCAATTATTGCAACCTTGAACTATAAATACACTACTAATAACTTATACATTGTATTCAACTGCAAAGCAACACATTTAATATGCACAGGGTTTTTAAGCCTGGGTATTCTAAAATCTGTTTTATACTTTTTTTTTTTATTTCTCTAAAAATATTTTTCATGTTTTATATGATGTATTTTGCATGTATACCGTGTTGACTTTATTTTCAATATAGTTGTAAGGCTTGCATTCACATGGAACGGTCGAAAGAGTAGGATTTTGAGTTTTGGTGCAATGTTTGGTATTACAAAATATCCTACTTTGTCTTTGAAGCTTGGACAGCAACCGGATCCTTAAGATTCTTATCCCAGGGCAGTTTCCCGCATAACCAATGGAGCATACAGAATGAAAGAATTTGCAGATCCCCACGTCTGGAAAGGGCTGTTAGAATAAGGGAAAGTGAATGAAAAAAGCAAAAAAGAATGATGAAGTATCAAAATACATTTTTTTTTAGGAATGCTTGGACTATTAGTGATGAAATCTAAAAAAGTAAAATGGGCAAAGTGTTTTGTTTTTTCAGCTGTATTAAAACTAAAAGACGCCCAGCCGTTTTGGCGTTACACCACAGACATCCAGTGACTTGTTGCTGCAGAAAGGGAGGGTCACTTTTCTACCTCCTCCAAATCCATCCTTCCCCAGTCTAGCCTGTCACATGAACTTGATCCCTGTGGCCTCTGACATGATCCAGACAGCCCATAACCCAGCACCAACACTTTCTCAAAGAGCCAGGCAGTAAAAACAAAGAAATAAATGTCTGCTGCTAAATTGCTAACACATGTTAGAGGAAGTCCATGGGGTCTACACTGGTCATGCAGAGACCATATGAGTGCAGACTAAACACTGATGGCCTTTCCTGTTTCATCGTATTAAAATTCAAACTATAACATAAGGCAAAACTGCCATCTAGTGTGTGAGTTATATAGCCAAAGTACTCCTATCATGCACTTCGCAATCTACTGATAGAAACTGTAACCATTTTAGATGTTTTTTTTCTCTCCATTATATAGAATTTCAAACACTTTAGTTCATTTCTATTCCTGCTTTTAACCATGTCAGCGTAGATATCCATGTTTTCTTTCTTCCAAAGAGTTAGGTTTTGTATGCAGGTAGACCTACAGAATTATAATCGGTTTATCAACATACAGGATTAGCATCATTGTTCGTATTCGTTAAAATTTCTTTAAAATAAAACAAAACGTTTGAAATAGTTCTAATTAACAAACATAGGCAAGCACGCGGAAAAATCTATATTAGCATTTAAGATGTTTGGTTTATAAACGAAGATAAAAATTTACTGAGCTGTACATCCGAAAAGAGCCAGAAAAACGTTTTCAGCCATAACTCAAAACTTTGTGTTTTTTTTATTGTATTATGGATATTAGGAATGCAGCTCCTCGAAACTCAACTATGCAATGTTTCAATCACTTAACAAAATCGCGGAGATATATTTTATCTGTTATTGCAAGTGCAGAGCAAGATGTAATCTCTTCCACGGGTGCTTGTGGTTGTTAAACCTGCAGCATGTTTTATGAGCTTTTCGTTAAGTGAATTCGAGAAAGTCACTCAGCAAACTTATCTTTTAATTTAAAAAGTCAACTATTAAAAACTGCAGTGCCAACACATCACAACTGTTGTGTGTTACTTTGCATAAGGTATTATAGAATCACAGGACGAGATTAGCTTTTATACATATAGATACACACACACACACACACACACACAAGCCATATAACCTGCTATTAGAATATGTGATTATTAAAGGCCCTTCAACCTAACAGAAAGCAGTTCCATCCCCTGGGTGCCGTTTATTTTCTGCACTGGCTTCAACAACGTCCTAATGTAAGACTTGGCTCTCCTATTTAAAAAAAAAAAAAAAACACAATCACTGCCACTTGCTGTTCTGTACAGATTTTATCAGTCATAAATCTCCTATTAACAGTGGAATGATTCCATTCATTCACATGTGTTCACAAGTTCTTTTTCCATTATGGCAATTCCAGATTACAACCTTATAAAACCAGGCATTTGACTGCAGAACTTTTTTTTTTTTTTTAAACCATCCCTGAAAGCGTAAGTTTCTGGCAACCATTGATGTAATGCAGCAAAACATAAGAACAAACAACTGTCCTCTTGGGAGAAAGACTTTAAGAAAAGGATCAGAATAGTTTTCTAGTAAGGAGAATCCGATAAGAAGCGATAAGAAATGTCAAGGTGCTTAAATTAAATATGGTACCATTTTTCAGATTTAAAAAAAAAAAAAAAATCATTACAAAGATTATGGAGCACTTAAACTGCATATATACTTCAAAAAAATGAAATAATTAAAAAGCAGCTACTTATGCTTTTATTGCAACAGTACTACTAATACAAATATAAAGTACATATTCAATGGAAGCAGACAATCATAGATTTTTACAATATGCAGATCTATGTGGCAGACTTATTTAAAATAAAAATTATATATATATATATATATATATCGCACCAAAGATTTTATTATGAAATCAGTACAGGAGAGGAAGTGCGAGTACGTTATTCATTATTAAAATGTACACTATTCCCTAGAGGAGAGAAGCTGATTAATGACTGATCATTAGATCATATACCAAATTATTTATAAAATATGCAGTTATTTTAGCTTACATTTAGCAATCCAGCTGTCCATACACACACACACATATTATATATATATATACATACATACATACATACACACAATTAAATAATTGTATAGCTATACAATCCTTATATTTGAGTCAAAGTAAATTTTAAACAGAAATTTAAATAGTCAGTATAAACATGCCATGTCCTTAACTCCCCCAGAAACATTGTTGGTTCATGTCAGCTTAGTTATGAAACAATTTAAAAAAAGGTTTGAAGTTCTCCAAACATGGGCCTTGATTTAACACGCTTTCCAAATCATTCACTACTGTTAGTAAACATTTCCAAATGATTTATCTACAAAAGTCACCACTAAACAATACAGAAATTGATGAAGATAAACCTTTTAGAGAGATTGTCTAACAGTATAGAAAGCTTATTAAATCAAGGCTTTTGTTTAAGATATTTTATTATTCATGGGGGAAAAGACGTCCCTATTCCTTTCCACCATGTCCTTATTTTCCTCTACTTGGTATGGCATGTTTTACAAATCCAGAAGGTGTGGGTCCGAAGCTTTTTTTTTTTTTTTTTTAATATATATTCTAGAAGTGAAATCAGAAACTGATAAAGAACCCTGCAATAATTTCAGAGATCAGCAAGCTTCAGCCCAACTCTGTGTCCATGAATGCTCACATTACATCTCACTAGAATAAACTAGATTTATACTTAAAGGAACACTATAGTCACCTAAATTACTTTAGCTAAATAAAGCAGTTTTAGTGTATAGATCATTCCACTGCAATTTCACTGCTCAATTCACTGTCATTTAGGAGTTAAATCACTTTGTTTCTGTTTATTCAGCCCTAGCCACACCTCCCCTGGATATGATTGACAGAGCCTGCATGACAAAAAAAACTGGTTTCACTTTCAAACAGATGTAATTTACCTTAAATAATTGCATCTCAATCTCTAAATTGAACTTTAATCACATACAAGAGGCTCTTGCGGGGTCTAGCAAGCTATTAACATAGCAGGGGATAAGAAAATCTTAATTAAACAGAACTTGCAATAAAGAAAGCCTAAATAGGGCTCTCTTTACAGGAAGTGTTTATGGAAGGCTGTGCAAGTCACATGCAGGGAGGTGTGACTAGGGTTCATAAACAAAGGGATTTAATTCCTAAATGGCAGAGGATTGAGCAGTGAGGCTGCAGGGGCATGTTCTATACATCAAAACTGCTTCATTAAGCTAAAGTTGTTCAGGTGACTATAGTGTCCCTTTAACAGTTCTAGAGTGCATTGAATATTGACGGAATTACAATTAGCCAACAAATTCACTACACTTGATAACACCAGACGTGGTGGTGACTGTGTTATGTTTTGAGATATTTTACTGCTTCAGAGCTTGGAGAACTTGCCATTAATGAAGAAACCATGAGTTCTGCTTAGTAAAAAAATTAAAATAATAAACAAACAAGGGAAATTATATTTTAAAAATGTTCTAAAAACAAACTCAACTGGGTTATGCAACAAGATAACCGTACAAGCCACAGAATAATATACAAGATAGATAAATCGGCGCAAAACACCTCTATAATAAAAACTGGCTATAGACAGCAGCACCAACAAAATACCCTGGTAAAATGGTATACAGTAAAATAGGAAGAAGAAAAGTGCTAGTGCGCTTAAAACATATACAGACACCTCTAATATATAAAAGTGACTTGCAATATGCAAAACAGTGATAATATTAAAAAACCCAAACAAGGTGTGTGAAACCAAAACACTGACAGGTGTATACTTATAGCCTGCCAGTGAACAGCTGGATACGGTAATAAAGGAGACAAAAAATGGGGGAGGGGGGACAACAGAAAGCACTCCTAGTGCAATAAAGTTAATAATATAAAAATATAAATAATCTCTCTAGCGATAAAAAACTCACAAGTAAAGAGTGGTATAAGCCCCACTCATGGCTATCATGCCCAGGGAGGATCAGCCCCTTGGGTGCGTGGGATCAAAAGAAAAGCTCTGGTGACCACTGTGTCAAACTCGAAAATTTTATTCACATAAAAAACACTCCAATCTGCACACTTTAAAACGACTGAGTCCACTGCATGCTCACCGCACCAAATGGGGATCTGTTGCTGTTACGAGGATGATGTTTAGATCCTGTTCTCGTTCCCCTGCTCGGAGTGGTGTCTCCTGCCTGCTAGTATGTAACGAACACTTCCGTGTATGTTGATCACGTGGTCCCGTGACGCGTTTCGCCCCGCCTCTTGGGGCTCTCTCAAACGAGCATAATCTCCTCCCACTGGAGAACCCATTAAGTATCATATGTCCTGAGGCCGTGATCCAATCGGCCTTTCAACCTTATTAAGTTCATATATGGTCTGTTATTATTCAATTATGCAAAAGCTTCTCTTTAAAAATTAAGTTCATTTAGTCCATATAAAGTCTGTTATTATTCAATTGTACAAAAACTTCTCTTTAAAAATAGCCGGTAAACTCCTACAGTTCCCTAAAAAAATAAGTCATATTCTATATATCAGCCACCTATGCACCGCAATATTAAAAAAGTATTATATATAATCCATATTTTAAAAAAACATCATATGTGCAAAAAACATTATCCTATATTAAGTACATATAATCCTGTATGGAAGGGGCACATCCCATAGCTAGTAAATAAAACAGTCCAGAGAAGAATCTATATTTGGAGGAAAAAGGGGAAAGTCTTCTAAATGAAAACTTCCAAAATTACACATCATAAAGATATAAAGGAGATGATAATCATACAAAGCGAGGTGAGGGATTAGTATATATCTATATAGAGTAAAAAGGGGAATGAAATTAGAACAAACAAAAAAATATAACATATAAAAAAATAATATATAAAACATACCATCTCCTGTGAACAAATAGATAAAGGGACAGGAACTTTGTAAAAATTATTATAAAAAATTACATAACTCAAAATCCCTATTAAGACCGGACGGGGATAAGGTGTCAAGTAAAAAAATCCAGCGCATCTCCTCCTGTCCGATCTTACGGATAAAATCACCTCCTCTCCAATCCCTGAGAACCCGTTTTATCCCTATAAATTCCAACCCACTCGGGTCTTGGTTATGCATTTTCTTAAAATGTTCAGAGACACTATGACACTCTAAACCCCTCTTAATATTGTATATGTGCTCCCTTATTCTGACATGTAGAGGACGTGTAGTCCTCCCCACATACTGTAGATGACATGGGCACTGGAGAAGGTAAATTACATTATTGGAATGACAGCTAATATGTTCTCTGATGTTATACTCCTTACTTGTCTTCTCTGATTTAAAAGTTTGTTCCGTTTTGGTATCCTTCTTATTACCAGTCCTGCATGCATAGCACATCTTACATCTATAAAAGCCCTTTGACTCTCCTAGAAACGTACCAGGTGGTCTCTTCGTCTTTTCTTTTTTTTTTTTTTTAATTCTTTATTTTTGTAGTGCATAGTTTAGTTAACAAGCTCACAGTGACATTTTTAAACGAAAATATACATTGATGTTGAGAGCAAGATTGTTGTAAAATGTCAACAGTTCAGCACTTTTTGTTTTTTAAGGTAACATGGAAAAACAATGATGAAAACTGTACAGTGCCTATGAATGATAATAAAACAAGGTTTGTTATAGCAATTACCTCATAGGCACTTATATTGAGTGCCACTATTAATAACAAGCTTAGTCAAATATAGGCTAGTATACAACAGTAGTGTGTAGTGTAACATGTTATACTATATATGCGCATAGCCAGGCTAATTGCGCTTTAGGTTATAGGTGTAAAGCTGTGCATTAGTGAGGTTAGCAACTTTTATGCTTAAGGCACCAGCTGCACGTGTTTAAGTGTAGAGATAAACCAACAGTTTCACCACCAGTTTTAATCCTGGTTGGAGTACCGCGTTAAATAGGACTAGCCAGTGAAGTAATACAGATGCGGGTGCGGTAAACACACACACAAGGTGTCATTGCCAGAAAAGAGAAAGCTTCGCAAGGGGTGAGAGCAACGGCATATCATTTGTTGTCACATTACGTTTAGCCATGTGCGATATAAGGGAAGGTGAGAAAGTCCAGCTAGTGCAAAAAAGTGCCTAAAAACATAAAGGTTAGGCAGCTGCAGTATACGTGTGTATGTATAACCTCGTTAGGTTGGCCTGTGTGGGTCATGTATGGAAGTCCCAGTATTGGCAACTGTAGTCCGTGGTTAGTCCCGTAATGGCGGCACAGCTTTAGGCAGCGGGCTTAAGTTCAGCCTATTCCCAAGGCTGGGAAGTGTGAGTCCCGTGTGTTGAGGGCAAAGGTGGCTATAGCACTTGGATGGTTCTGTTGGGCGTCCTTCCAGCCCCAGGCCGGTTGATAGGCCAGCACCTTCGTGCCACGGACATGGGGGCTCCTAAGGTCCCAGTCCTCCCCTCTGGGGGGTAAGCAGGAGGTTGTGGAGGTTGGTGGCCGCACGTGGCGGGTGGACCTCCGCCTGTGTGGACGGTGCCGTGGGGTTCTGCCCCTAGGTGATCTCTTAGTGTGAGGAAGTGCGTGTGATTTGGAGACATGAATGATCAAAGGGGGCCCACTCACCATCCCATTCTCAGCCTCACGGTCAGCCTCTTGATGTGGGGGCTTTACTGCTTCTTGTCGTGTCTCCAGCTTGGCCCAGAAGCGGGTGAAGAGTTCTTCCAGCCTCTTTTGGGTGGTCTGTGCCGTGTTTAGAGGTTCCGGCTCGGAGTGCTGGGAGTTTGCTCCTTGCATGGTAAGCTGGGCCGCCATTTTGTTTTATTCTGCTATCTTAGTCAGTTAGGGTGATTAGAGTCGCTTGGTGCCAGGTTCAGGCTAGGAAGGACCGGGATAACCCCCGCCGGTCCAGAGGGGGGGGGAACAGGGCTGTGTTGCAAGCTTGGGAGGGCACTAGGTCGCACAGAGCGGGGGATCGGCCGCCTCACCCGTCCGGCGATGCTGCTAGGCCGCACTCCCGACACTCTCGACGGACGCTCCGTGCACCCGCGGGCGGCAGACCCGGGGCACCTCGGCTGGCTCCTGAGGTAGGTATGTGTTATATCAGGCGTTTATATGGGTCCTGGCTGGCTGGTGTGCAATTAGTCAAGCTTTGTGGGTAGATTGAGCTCGGAGCTCACACGAGGCACGTCCAGCCGCCATGAAGTCCAGGCCCCGCCCCCCTCTTCGTCTTTTCTTTATGAAAACTATGTACTAAAGTGCTTCTTAACTGGGTGCTCCTCGAAAGGTTATTTTAGGTTCAGGTGGTAATAAATCTCCCAAATCTTTATCTGATTTTAATATTGGCCAGTATTTTTTTATTGTATGTTTAACCGACCTGTGTTGATCATTAAACTCAAAAACTAAAACATCTTTAAAATCACCTGGGTTATTATTTTGTTCCGGTGTTCTCTCTATCAGTTCCATCTGTGTTACCTCTTTCACTTCATCAATAGCTCTCTCTAAAATTTCCTCCGGATACTGTTTCTCCTTAAATTTCTTCACAAGGTCCTATGCTTGTTCTTGATACCTCTTTTCCTCTGTGCAATTACGCTTCAGTCTTAGGAGTTGGCCCTTTGGAATATTGTTCAGCCATGGGGAATAATGCCCACTACTATAGGTCACATATCCGTTAACATCCACCTTCTTAAAAAAGGTTTCCGTCTTCAGGACTCCTCAATCTATAAAAATCTTAAGATCTAAAAAATCTATGGACTCTGAGCTAAAAGAACTAGTAAGGTGAATACCCCACATATTATTGTTCATAAAATGTAAAAAATCATTAAAATCCTGTTCTGGTCCCTCCCAAATAAAAATCATATCATCGATATACCTGCGATAGGCACGTACCCGTGCGCACCAGTCATGCTGCCCATAGATAAAACTCTGTTCCCAATGGGCCATAAATAAATTAGCATAACTGGGCGCATAGGTACTGCCCATCGCAGTTCCCCTTAGTTGTAAAAAAAAAAATGGGAATTAAACCAGAAATAATTGTTTTCTAGAGTCCATCTAATGCATTCAATAAGAAAGTCAATCTGTTTCTGCTCCAATGTCTGATCTAACTCCAGAAAGTACTTGGCAGCAGCACATCCCCTCTCGTGGGGTATGCATGTGTATAGGGAGGTAACATCACAGGTCACTAAGGCATATCCCTCCTTCCATTCAAAATCTTTGAGCATCCTTAGGACATCCGTAGTGTCCTTCAGATAGGAATTGGTATTGTTCACTAGAGGTTGTAAAAAAGAATCTATATATTTAGATACATTATAAGACAGAGACCCAATACCCGAGACAATAGGTCTTCCGGGGGGATTTATAAGATCTTTGTGGACTTTCGGAAGGACATAAAATACAGGAATTCTTGGTGTTTTTACATTCAAAAAATCATATTCCTTGCAAGTTAAAAACCCTTCTATCTTACCTCTATCTAAAAGTCTTGTTAATACCTTTTTCATATTCCCCAATGGGTCACCATCTAGCCGTTTATAAACCTCAGTGTCCTCCAATTGTCTCATACATTCTGCCACATACTTTCCAGAGTCCATTATCACCAAACTACCACCCTTATCTGCGGGTTTGATGACAATCTGATCATTTTCTCTGAGTCCCTTTAGAGCTGCCCTTTCTTCATAAGTAAGGTTATGTTGAACACGTCTACTTTCTAATTTTTTAAAATCATTAAAAACCGCTTTTTCGAACGCCTCTATATTACCATGTTTTAAATAACTAGGATAAAAATTTGACCTATTTTGGAAGGAGGTATGTTTAAAGCCCTCGTCTTCTGAACTATATGTAATATTATTTTGTCTGTTTAAAAAGAATTTTTTAATACATAATCTTCTACTATACTTTTTTAAATATGGATTATATATAATACTTTTTTAATATTGCGGTGCATAGGTGGCTGATATATAGAATATGACTTATTATTTTTTTAGGGAACTGTAGGAGTTTACCGGCTATTTTTAAAGAGAAGTTTTTGTACAATTGAATAATAACAGACTTTATATGGACTAAATGAACTTAATTTTTAAAGAGAAGCTTTTGCATAATTGAATAATAACAGACCATATATGAACTTAATAAGGTTGAAAGGCCGATTGGATCACGGCCTCAGGACATATGATACTTAATGGGTTCTCCAGTGGGAGGAGATTATGCTCGTTTGAGAAAGCCCCAAGAGGCAGGGCGAAACGCGTCACGGGACCACGTGATCAACATACACGGAAGTGTTCGTTACATACTAGCAGGCAGGAGACACCACTCCGAGCAGGGGAACGAGAACAGGATCTAAACATCATCCTCGTAACAGCAACAGATCCCCATTTGGTGCGGTGAGCATGCAGCGGACTCAGTCGTTTTAAAGTGTGCAGATTGGAGTGTTTATGTGAATAACATTTTCGAGTTGGACACAGTGGTCACCAGAGCTTTTCTTTTGATCCCATGCACCCAAGGGGCTGATCCTCCCTGGGCATGATAGCCATGAGTGGGGCTTATACCACTCTTTACTTGTGAGTTTTTTATCGCTAGAGAGATTATTTATATTTTTATATTATTAACTTTATTGCACTAGGAGTGCTTTCTGTTGTCCCCCCTCCCCCATTTTTTGTCTCCTTTATTACAGTATCCAGCTGTTCACTGGCAGGCTATAAGTATACACCTGTCAGTGTTTTGGTTTCACACACCTTGTTTGGGTTTTTTAATATTATCACTGTTTTGCATATTGCAAGTCACTTTTATATATTAGAGGTGTCTGTATATGTTTTAAGCGCACTAGCACTTTTCTTCTTCCTAAGCCACAGAATAAGATTTACATCCCAATAAAAGATATTGTTCATGGTCAAAATGTCATTATGTTCAGCATAAAAGAATAAGTAAAAAATAAGCGAAACATATAAGTGAAGGGGTGAGTAAAAAAAATATGTACATGTGTAAGCTATTTGTATGATGTGACTGCTGCAGTAACATGCACTTTGTTTGGCGCAACAAAGAATAATAATAATATTATCCCTCAATGAGAGAAAAGGCTCATTCTGATCAGAAGAATGGATAATGTAGAAAACAGTGGGGTGTTAACCACTTCCCTTGAAAAGTATTATCAGTAAATGTTTCACATGTTGTATTTTGATATTATCATTATTAGGTGTCAACAAGTTCTACTGTATGGGTCTGTATAAATGTGCTGCTAACAAACAGACATATATTGAATGAAAACAAAAAATTAATTTACAAATATAAGTAGGAACATTATGTGCAGATTTTTTTTCATTTATTTTATTTTCAATGTTTTTATACCAAGACTAATAATAGTACAGACATGTTGGACAAGAGAGACAATATGAAAAAAAAAATATAATTATATAAGCATTAATTTTGCAATTTGTTTATTAAGCACAAATTATGCTTTGTAAATTCTAAACAATACATTCTGATCTGCTTTGGTTAGAGATATTTTATTATTTATGGGGGAGAAGACATCCCTATTAATTTCCACCATGTCCTTGTTTTCCTCTTCTTAGGTGTCAGCTCAGTGGAAATAGTCATTGGGTGTTCTAAAGCACTGGGGTTCGAGTCGCATATGGTCCAACAGGGTTACATATACCTCTCTACCTTTCCATGGTTTTAGGAGGTTTACATGAAAAACCTGCTCTATTTTTCATCGGTCAGGTTAATTAACTTACCGGTAAGTCAACAGGGCCAATCTTTTCTAGGATTTCTTACGTACCTTGACAATGAGTCGGTAGCTCACTTTCGGCTGTTGAAACTTACACCGTCACCCTCTTATCCTTCGGTAAACTCTAGTACTCCGATAATAAAGTGTCTGAGCCGATTGTCCTCTCTCCATGTGCTGCCTAACCAGAGAAACAACTTGAGCCATTCGTTCCTGTTTCTTTTCGTCATAGCGCATCACATTAGCCTCTGGAACTCCCTGCTCTTTCCATGTTTCTCTGAGTAAGTCAAAGATACCACGTGGATGCTTGTTATAGAAAAGTTCAAATGGTGAAAAAAACGACCAAGTCCTGGGGAATATCACGGATTGCGAATAGTAAATAGGGAAGTATGATATACCAATCCTTCCAATCCCTGCTAAAAACATTTTTTTTTTTTTTTTAACATCTCCTTAAGGGTGCACATAAACCTCTCTACAAGCCCACCAGTCTGAGGGTGGTATACAGAGGTTTTTAATGACACATATCTTTCAAAAGGTGAGAAATAAAAGGAGTTCCTTGATTAGTAAGGATTTATTTTGGGATGCCTATCCATGAAAACACCTGTACCAACTCCTTTGCTATGTTTTTTTAGCATAAACCTTGCGTAGGGGAATGGCTTTGGGGTATCAAGTAAAAAAAACAAAATATATTGGTGTCCTCAGGCAGACCCTTCTAACAGACCCACTATGTCCATACCAATTCATTCAAAGAACCAACAATAATTGGGAGAGTTATAAGAGGAGCCCTTGGGTTTGGATTTGCAAATGCAAACTGACATTCAGGACAGGAAGCACAATACTTTTTCACTGCCTCCTAAACTCCTGGCCAGTAAAACCATCTCAGAATCCGCTCCTGGATTTTCACCAATCCCAAGTGCATGTGTGTGGGCAAAGTCCAAGACTTGAGAGGTGGGAACCACCAACTGTTCAATCTCATGTCCTTCCTCCATTATTGAGAACAAAATCAGGGTAATTTTTTATTCTTCCCTCCACCAGCATTCCATTTACCTCACTCACTCTGCTTCTTGCAGTTTGTAACAGGGGATCGTTAGCTTGATCCCTCCCAAATCACCACGAACACGATTCACATTACACAGATCATTTTGATCAGAGTAATTCTCATCAGAGTGATCATCATTCTCATTCCCCAGCCACACATATTCTCTCAAGTCAGACTCTGTTACCTGTGTAGCCACTCCATTATGGGAATAGTTTCCTTGCTTGTTTACCAGAGGCTCAGCCAAAGCTTTGTTAAACCTATGCTTACTTTCCCTCCGTTCTTTACATGTCTTTCTGAACTTTGGTTGCTTTACAAACAAAGCCAGATCAGAGATTGGAAACATTTGGCTAATATTTGTAATTTTCCCACCACCATGTGTGTTCTCCTTACTCACTGAGGACAGACCTTAGTGACCTCAGAAGTAAAGTTTAAAACTTAGGGATATCTTTTCTTGAAAGAAGGTGATCGGGTAACCTAGGAACCATCACTGCACCAATAGATTACACCCTTTCTCCTGCAGAATCTTCAACCATTGCAGTGGGATAGTGCACAGTAGTCCCATCTACGCACAGCACACCCACTTTTTACCTTTCTGCAGACTAGTGTCCCACTACTTTTTCTGAAAAATGGCTATGGCACTACCAGAGTCTACTAGTGCCACTGCCTTTTTTTTATTATTATGCAGCAGGACTTACATATGAAATGTCTGTGTACTCTCCACAATACCAGTTAGGGCAAGATCCATGGAACTTTTGCATGCTAAATATGTCTAACATATCCTGATTACCACACTTTAAAACACAGCATGTTCCTGGGTTCACTCAATCTAACAGGAAGCCAATCCTCATGGATGGCTGTCTGTTTCAATGCTGGAAGGTAGGGCTCAACATCATCATCTGGAGTCGTTTTCTGTAGACAGTGGTTTGCCCGTATCCTGCTTACGCCCCTTCTGAGTTATTGACGTGATACAGGACCTGTTTAAGAATGGCACAGTGTTTTTTGCACTTCAGTCAAAACTCTAATTTGCACACCCAGGAGCCGGTTACATTCATATAGTGCTGCTACTGAGGCCGCAGCTTGTCTGTTGGACTCTTGCTGGGCTGGTGCAGAGGCTGCTGCTGTGGATGCAGCTGGTCTGTTATTTACAAAATCAACAGGTTTTAATAACATCCAGGGTACTCTTTCTCCTTAAAACTAAACCAAAAGCAAAGCAAAACCTACTGCTTTTAGGAGATTAACTTTATTACAGTCCTGGCCATCTAAGGTAACAAAACAATAATGAAACAGCACAATGTTTTCTTACCGCACAGTTTCACACTCTGTGTTTGTTACCAGCAGGCTAAATAGGGCTGGACAGTGTTAATTAAGTAGCAGCTATAACTGCTACAAGTATTAACCCTAGAACAGGAGAAAAGTATACTTTATATAAACTGACTTATATAACGGCCTTTAATTAACCTGCCCCAAGTAACCCTGTCACAATATACACACACACACACACAAACATATTCATATATACACAAACTACCCAAATCCTGGTGTGCAAACCTTGTTGCATCATACCCAAAGAGACTTGAGGATATAATCAATGTCAAAGGTGCTTGAAGTAAGTACTGAGTTAAGGTTCATAATACTTATGTCAATGTGATATTTCAGATATATTATTTTGCAATGGTGTAAACAAATTAGGTTTTTACTTTGTCATTATGGAGTAATATGTGTAGAATGATGTGGGGAAAAAAATAATTTAAACAATCGCAGGAGAGGGCTGCTACATTAAAAATGTGTAAAAAAACAAAAACAAAGTGGATTGAATACTTTCGGAATGCACTGTATGCCTGTTGCCTCCTCTATTTTATGTAAAGCACAATTTGTTTCCTTTTTATTCCACCTATCTGTTCCTAATGTTGAAAATTGTAGATTATACTAGCTTTAGTGTAACTATAATCTTAATTTTATTAATGACAGGAGGCGAATATTTGCTTAAGTCTCTCTTTACTAGAACTCCACAGCAGCACATTAACATAGAGATAAAAACACCAGAGACAAAAAAAATCATGAATCTATAAAAGGCTTCTCCCAACTAACTATTTCCTCTTTCACGCTGCGACAAAAAAAGTACATGAACAATACACCACAAATACAATAACAGGAGAAACAAACATAACATAACGATGAATGCCATGCGAACTAGAAACCGTGGAACCAGTGGGTGAAGCCTTGACATTTATCCTGTAGAGTAGTCGGATCTAAGAACTGTAGCTAAACCATTAAACTGAAACGAGAGAAACAGAGTCGAAAACACTGATTAGCGAAACAAATGTACTGAGAAAACATGAATCCCCATCGTAAATACTGACAGTATAATATCCCAGAAAGTGAAAAAACCTGAATCCTCATAATAAAATACTGACGGTACCATATCCCAGATAAACCCCAAGTCCCCCAGATAACCAACCTAGCCCAGGAGACCAGGTGAATAAACAACAAGTCAGTCAAACCAACAAACAACAAGGGGAGGGAGAAACTGGGAGGGAAATATTCACCCCCTGTCATTAATAAAATTAAGATTATAGTTACACTAAAGCTAGTATAATCTACAATTTTATAGCATGACAGGAGGATTCATATTTGCTGTTTTAACGCTCGGACAGCAAAGACCAAAGAAAAACGATCCGCCGTACCAACCTAAACTCAGCGAAGATAGCTCCTCGTAACCGGCAGGAAAGCGTACAATGTCTTGGAAACAAACGCCCGCCATGTCGGTACCTGAAGTCGCAGTGTTACGGACTGAAGTGAACCGAAAAAAACTATATGCCCCCTTGCGTCCAATCCGCCCTCCAGGACTCCATTCCTTGAGATGTAGAGGAGGTCGATATTTCCCTGGTTGAAAAAAACGAAATCCAGGGACTCTAACCAGGGAAAAAACAGGGAGCGTCTGACCTTTAGGTCTGGGAGGTACCTCGCAGGGGTTCCGGCAAGCCCGTCCAGGTTGACCGTACAAGCAAGATGTCCTATATCGATGAAGAGTCGCGTCCGGGTCCCAACGCGTGGAAAACAAGAAAGATCTCTTCAGATAGTTCTGTTATTCCTGAATGTCCTCAATTCCTCCCAACCTGCCAACCAGGTTGTATTGTCGCCCAAATGACTGATGCACAAGATACCTATCTCACCAGGGAGAAAATAGAGGCCACCATACCAGAACTGGGCCCCACGGTCCCTAGAAGTTTCTTGAGGGCCGCGTCTAATTCAAAGCAACTTATGAATATACGTTCAATCGTAGACTCGTGCCAGGACTCTGAGGGGCTCAGATCCCTTTATCCCAAGCACCTCCAGCGGTCCAAATTGCGTTTAGGATAGGGTCGTCTGCCACCCCAGACTCGGGGCCCCGTCTGGGATGTCATCCGAAAGTGGAGGCAAGTGTGAAATTCCGGGTCAAGGGTCCAATCCCCTATAAAAGGTATAGGTTGGAGCTGAGATAAGCCTCTGTCAAGTATTTCCATGTAAAATAGGACACCTCTTATACTTCCTTGTATGTTCTGCTAGCACAACTCACTTGTGTAGCGGAGAACAATCGGCTTGCCAGTGCAGACTTCATAGTATAGGCACTGCAGTGGGCCGCTCTCAGGATCTCCTGAATACTAGACAGGTGCTAAACCAGCAAAACCGCAGTGCCCCATCGGGGTCTAAGTCTGGGTTTGCGGCTACTTTGTTCGGGAGCCCGGCTGGGAATACCACTCAAATTATCCTGCGGGCTTCTCAAGCCAGCGGTCTACGGGCCCATAAACGCACCGATGGTGCTAGGTGATCGGCCAGAGACCATTCCAAAGAAACCAGGTGAGCAATGGATCGAGGGTTGAAAAGGGGTTCGTTTAAGGCGATCCACGAGACGACCTCTTCATCCAAGGACGTCGGGGCCCCTGTAGTGGACTTTGTTCTACATCTCATGGTGCCACTAGGGGCCGTCATCATAATCCACACCCCCATCGTCCTCTCCCTCCGAGGGGAACTGGCCGCCCGCCATTCAGCTAGGGCGGCCATGGTGGGGGTTACGAGGACCTTCACCCCTGTGCCACATAGGCAGTGTCGTCTGGCCGTCAAGGCCGATCATATCAGGTCTAGACACTTCTCCGGAGTCTAATCTTTCCGGGCGTCTGATTCCGGGCCTTCACCCTACCCGTAGTGCTTATGCGCCCTTGCCTGCTCTCCACTCGGAGAGTCTGACTCTTCCAAGTCATCTGCCTTTTTAAGAAGGCGGTCACTGCCGCGTCCGGTGGTCATCGCCTCCCCCGCGCCATATAGGCAGGGCCGTCTGGCCGATTGCAGAGGGGAGCCTGGTTCAGGGCATTCACCCTTGCAGTAGCATACTGTACATAACACTCCTCTGTGTAACTGTACGTACACTCTTCCGTGTAACAGTACATAACACTCTTCCGTGTAACAGTACATAGCATTCTTCCGTGTAACTGTACATAGCATTCTTCCGTGTAACTGTACATAGCATTCTTCCGTGTAACTGTACATAGCATTCTTCCGTGTAACTGTACATAGCATTCTCCGTGTAACTGTACATAGCATTCTTCTGTGTAACTGTACATAGCATTCTTCTGTGTAACTGTACATAGCATTCTTCTGTGTAACTGTACATAGCATTCTTCTGTGTAACTGTACATAGCATTCTTCTGTGTAACTGTACATAGCATTCTTCTGTGTAACTGTACATAGCCTTCTACTGCACAACTGTAGATAACGCACTTCAGTTAAATAGTGCCTGACACTCTGTAAATAGTGAACTTGCATATTGAGTACACCTGTAGTCAGGGGTCTCACCAACTGAGTTACCTCACAAGAGGTGCTCCATTGGTCAAAATGATAAAACAGAGCGCTGCAAGCAATCATCTGAACAAACAAAAAAGGGGGGGGATGAGTATAAGTGGTAACACTGCCAGTTGTGCCTGTAACCCTTGAGGGGTTGTGCACAGCTCTATATAGCATGCCTGTGATCTATATCATCCACTATAGTCCCCAGTAGCCTAACCTGCCAGCCACATGGGGCACAAAGCCAGGACAGCCTGAGGGTGCAATGCGCCCAAGTCATAGCTGAGTCCCAGTTAAAGCTACAGCACATGTCTCTGCCATCGACGGAACTAATGCGGTAAGTCTGGTAACCCCCCTCCCCCCCCCACCAACGCCATGGGAGCAGTTATACCGCGAGCGGAAGTGTGGGTTGGGTAGGGTGTGGAAGCAGAGGATCTCGCTCGGCGGATGGAGCCGGCGGGCGGGATTCAACACGTGGGACCGCCAGAGTCTTACTCCGGGGTCCCGGCGGTCGGCAACGGAAAGCGGTCAGAAGACCGCTTTGCAGTGGACGCAAAACAGACTAAAAGTGAAAAGGGCAAAGCCACCCGGAAAAGGTAGAGGGAGGGAGGGAGGGAAAAAAGGAACCCCCCCCCCCCCCAAACCCAAGAAAAAAAATGATCCCCAGACATGGGGGCCCAAAACAGGAAAATGCAGAAAAGTCATAAGAGAAAATACAGCAAAAAAGTAGGGACAGAAAAATACAATCTAAATAAATAAATCATAATGGCAGTAGGAAGGTAAACACATTCACATTCACAACAAATAAATCCCTGCAGCCATAAGAAGGTAGATGCAGAAAAACAGAGTAAATAAATAAATCAATCAAGCAAGCAATCACTACAGCACTAAGCAGGTAGGTGAAGAAAATACAGATAGCTAAATTAATCAATCACTAGAGCAGTAAGAAGGTAGATGCAGAAAATACAGTATAGCTAAATAAATAAATAAATCCCTACAGCACTAAGAAGGTAGATGCAGAAAATACAGTATAGCTTAATACATAAATCCCTATAGCACTAAGCAGGTAGGTGTAGAAAATACAGTACAGCTAAATAAATAAATCCCTACAGCACTAAGAAGGTAGGTGTAGAAAATACAGTATAGCTAAATAAATCAATCCCTACAGCACTAAGGTAGATGCAAAAATACCCTCTAAACAAATAAATCAATACAGTAATAAACATATAAATACAGTAAAATATCCACAACCACCCATATAAAACAGGAGGCAGTGGTACTCTGACCTGTACTGTCTGCGGAGCAGCAAAGAAACAGGAAATAGTTAGTTGGGAGAAGCCTTTTATAGATTCATGATTTTTTTGCCTCTGGTGTTTTTATCTCTATGTTAATGTGCTGCTGTGGAGTTCTAGAAAAGAGAGACTTAAGCAAATATGAAGCCTCCTGTCATGCTATAAAATTCAACACATATTTACTTTTGGTTTTCAATGAGTAGTTATTATTTACATATTATACTATATATATATATATATATATATATATATATATATATATATATATATATAAAAATATATATAAATAAAACAAAATTACTCCTGCACTCACGCTCAAACATCCCTTGATAACCGTGTGCCAGCCAAAAAACAGCTTTTAAATCCAAAAAAATCCAAATAGATGGCTGCACTCGCGGTTTTAAAAGTCCAAAGTTTATTGAAGAATAATTAAAACATCAGCGATCAACGTTTCAGTCCTACTTGAAGGACTTTCATCAGGATCATAAAAATACTTTTTATGATCCTGATGAAAGTCCTTCAAGTAGGACTGAAACGTTGATCGCTGATTTTTTCAATTATTCTTTAATAAACTTTGGACTTTTAAAACCGTGAGTGCAGCCATCTATTTGGATTTATATTTATATATATATATATATATATATATATATATATATATATATATATATATATATATTGTTTCGGTTTGTTTGTATATTTGTTTTGGGTTAGTGAGTCTTTGTATTTCTCCACATTTTATAGTAATGGGAAGACTATGACAAAAAAAGCCTCTTTCACTTGGTTTACAGTAGCTTATCTATTCTCATCTACTAGCCGAGCCACAAGTAAATTACAGAGGGGTTATACTACCAAGGAATCCTTATCAAGATCCTCCACAAATTTCTTACGCATAGCAAACTAAATTTACATTTTAAACAGTACCGAAGGGACAGATATGCTGCTGCATTAATTTAGATCAGAGAGATGAGATGACTCTCCAGCTACTGTAATTGTGCAGTGCATTACCAATGTAACAAACTGCAGTTAAATGCATCAATGGTTACTCCTCAATTTAAACCACTTTTTTGCATGCGTTCTCTACTGTGATGCCACCGTTGGCAAGGAAAGTGTTAACATTAACTGTTGAACTTGAACGCGAGATTTAATAAAGCAAGCAAAGAAAAAAGAATGCGCATTTATGCAAAACAATTATTTTACATTTCTAATAATTTTTCATTTGTAACTATATATATATACACACACACACACACACACACTCACAGGTCTTTCAATGACGACAACAGTATAAAAAGACTTTAAAAAATAAATAAATAAAAAAGCGCCTCAATACATTAAGTGTGGAATACCTACAAAGAAATTAGGTATTGACTGCATGCTTTGAAACTGGAAAATTCTACAAAAATCTATAGCGTGCATTGATCCTAATATTACTTTTAGCACTACTAACAATGTAACAAATTAAAGCAGTGCCTCAAACACAGAAAGAATTCTCTTTAATTATCAAACAACGTACGGGCTTTTGAAATTAAATGTGGCAATAAATAGGCTGAGGGGGCTATGAAAATATTCTACACATATAAATATATTATCAAGTGATTGTGCCATTACTGTGCAATGGTTTTATTACAAAATAAATGCTACATCTTTAATATGTACATCTTATATTATGGACAATTCTTTCAATTTCAGATTGTATACTGTAAAAAAGAAATACTCTTAATTTCAGATTATACACTGTAAAATAGAAATAGTTAGAACAGTTATGATATATATATATATATATATATATATATATATATATAAATTATTTTTTTTAATCATACCAAATATACATACAAAATAAACAGAAAATGCTTCCTTACACACACATTTTATCCTAATTTATGGATTTTACAGTTCTTAATAATATCATTCATAATTGATAGTTTAAGTGAATATACATATACATATACACACACGATATATAATCTCTATTAGACATCCAATTTGAATGACTACATTTCTTATTCCCAGTTTTAAAAGTGTTCCAGAGTTTGGAGTTTTACGTTCCGAAAGCAAAGGCACTTTAACGTGATTCATTGTAATGCTTCAAAGGCATCAGGTTGCATATTGTGAGTAATTGATATCCCCTGCTCCTGCTCTGTGCTCATAAGTGACAATATTTTATAGCTGGTAAAAAGAAAAATCTCATCATATCCATAGAAGTGTTTTTGCAAAAGAAAAAACATGGAGTTTTTTTTTTCTTGTGTGCGCAAGGCCTACAATGCAACAAAAATGTTGATTGGGGGCGTGGCCTGACCAGGGAACGAGCTGGACGCATCTAGCTAGAGCTCCGTTCCCACAGCGCTAAATATAGCATATAAAAGCAGTTTTAGCTATTCTTCTACACGCTCTAATGGACAAACGCAGTACCAAGAAACCGCACAAGAAAGGTCCAGATCCCGGGACCACTGTTCTGGACATGCTGACCGTCCAAAAGGCCGGCGCTGCTGAGAGCCAAGATGGCGCCGGCTTAGGCCCCACACCACGCTCTCCCTCACCACACGGGGCGATGACTGCGAGCCCCAAGGGGGGAGAGGCGGCGCAAATCCTTACCAAGCTGGCAGATGTCCAGAACTACTTGGCATGGGGAGATAGAGCGGTCCACCTCTCTCCTCCGAGCCGAAATCTCGGCACTGGGTGCGAGAACTTTGAGGCTGGAAGACCGCCTGGAAGACATGACCAGGGCACACAACACGGTCGTGTCCCACGTGCGTAAGCTGGAATCTCAGGTAGCTGACATGGAGCTAGCCATGGAGGACATGGCAAACCGTTCCAGGAGAAACAACGTACGTCTGAGGGGCCTGCCGGAAAGAGAGGGCGAAGTCCCCCTGGAGCCTACACTCCTCACACTGTTCCAGCCCTTGCTGCCTGACTTACCGGCAGAACAATGGAGCATCAAACAAGCTCACAGGGCCCTCCGTGCAAGGAGACAGGAGCCCAATTCCCCAAGAGATGTCATCATCAGGTTCCTCCACTTTCCAACGAAGGAGGCCCTGATGAGAAAATGCAGAGATGAAGGACTGCACTACGAAGGGGCAGCCCTGCAGCTGTACCAGGATTTGGCTCCCAGCACTCTGCAGCGTCGAAGAAAGTGGAGGCCCATCACAGAAGCCCTGAGAGAAGCAGGTGTGCGCTATGCCTGGGGCCACCCGATTAAGCTGTTAGCTTTCCGAGGAGGGAGAGCCCAGGTTCTGGCGCCTGGGGGCGACCCCAAGAAATTCTTACAAGAGCTGCAGGTCCCAACCCCGGCGCAGCTGTCGGTAAGAGAGGAGGCCGGTGAAGACCTCGTTCCCCTACCGACGGAGTGGCAGGAGGCAGGAGCACGGAGGCACTGACGCCCGGAACGGGTATCGTACATGGGTGGAAGGTCGGAGAATCTGAGCGGGGCAGCGGAGTGACTAGGCGTAACCCAGTGTGGGGGGGGACCAGTGACTTTATTTGGGTGGGGTGGGAGTGGGTGACCGGGACTCCCATCACTTTTTTTTTTGGCGGGCTCGCACAGAGCGGGACTCTGGGACTGGGGGTGGGGGGAGAGACCGGAGACACGGGTGGGCGACCAACACGCTTGGTCTTCTCAGAGCCTGTACAGTAAGGCGAGATGGTGTAAAGGGACATTAACACACCAGGGTGGGCGCGGTGCCACCCTCTCCCCTTAGGGCCACCCCACAGCCTCAAGAGTTAGAGGGTAGCGGGCAGGGTAGCTTCCCTCGAACGGCAGGGGGGGGGCGAGAAAAGTGGGTATCCCTGCACATAGGAACGCCAAAACCCCAAAACAGGGGGACACAAGAGGGTTGCCGGCAGGTAGTGGGCCACTCAACCAGCAATAGCAGTTAACGGGCGCATGGGTGAAAACCACAGGGGTAATAACCAAAAACCAATAATAAATTTTTTATTTTTTTTTAAAAAAGCCTTTCCCATTATTAAATGGCAAACTACCCACAAAAGCACAAGAAAACCAAAACACCCATAAGGATTGCAACTAAGCCCCTATCCCCGGTAGGATAGCGGATCGGTTAGGAGCATCCACCCCTGGCAGGCCAGCATCCCACTGGTCCCGTTCCACTCTCACTCCCTAACATGACACACCACCCACGGGCCCGCCCTGGGGTCTTAGCCAGATAGACCTGCCGGTGGGGAGCCACAGGCAGCAAGGCAGCCTGGTAAGCAGCTGGGCGGTTGGCCCTCACCCCACTAGTCCTAGAGGGAGCCACAAGTGGGCAGGAGGAATTAGGCAAGGGGCCCTCCGGTGGGGGTGGGAGGCCAGCGCAGCCAGGCCATCCCAGCGAGGGGAGAGGGGGTGAGGGCACCATGAGAACCTCCCAGGAGGTGGGGAACACCGAGGGGCTAAAGAGCCTGATCTAAGGCTGGTTGGGATGGTGGTTTTTTGAGAGGAGTGTTACAAAACCTAAAAAAAAAAAAAAAAAAAAAAAAAAAAGAGAAACCCCCCCAACCGGGGTTCCTTGGCCACTGTTGGCCCTGCAATATTGTATACCTTCTACCTGAAACCTATGTACGAACCGGTAATTTGTGGCATGTTACACATGGGAGTAGAACACACGGCAAACAAACACCGTTATAACACATTACAAGACAGCGCAAAATGGTTAGCGGCTCATACATCCACATCTCCCTCTAGCGCGGAGCGCAGACGAGATGGGGTATTGTGAACCCCACACCAGTCTGGCGACAGATAAGACCAGACGAATACAGCCGAGCGCCGTGCGTGCGTGGTTTTCTATCTTTCTTATTCTTCTTCGCTTTCTTATCTTTACCCTCCCCTTTGCCCTAACCCTGTTGTCCATTCCCTTTCCACCCTGGGGTGGGGGACCTGGGTGGCGGGGTGTGGGGGTCCAGACGTGGACAGAGGTGGGCGTGCAGAAAGGCGACACTTCTAAAATGATAGCATGGCCCTGAAGATCTCATCTTTAAATGTAAAAGGGGTTAACACGCCGACCAAGAGACGGCTTCTTTTCAGGGAGCTGAAGAGAATGAAGTCTGACATTGCTTTTATCCAGGAAACGCATATACCGAAACAAGCGACATTTCAGTTAAAGGACCAAACATTTAGGGTTTCCTACGAAGCCCAAAAACACACAAAGCATAATGGGGTTGCGGTCCTAATTTGTAATAGCTGCCCCTTAAAAATAGACTCCACCACGGCAGACCCGAACGGGAGGTACATAATAGTTTCAGGCACACTACTTTCACACAAGATACATCTCATAAATGTTTACGCCCCAAACCACCCAGACCAAGGTTTCTGGGACGACCTAACAACCAAACTCAGAACACTAAACAACGGACATGTCATCCTGGGGGGAGACATGAACCCAGTGACAAATCCGACGACAGATAGAAGCGCACAACGTAATGCCCCAGGGACCCAGGGACACCGGGTTGGTGGATATATGGAGAGCACATCATCCGAGCACGAGGGATTTCACATTCTACTCGGCGCCTCACGGTACATGTTCTAGAATTGATATGTTCTTGATTAATGAGCGTTCGCTTGCACGGGTTACAGGGTCAAAGATAGGATCCATCTCGTGGTCGGACCACGCAGACGTCCACGTCACTATGGGGAACTTATGCAATGCTCCCCCATGGACGTGGAAGTTAAACTCATCCCTACTAAAAGGACCCAGAGATCGTGGAACAGATCTGTGCAGACATTCTGGAGTTTTTCAACTCCAATGACACACCGGACATACGCCCGGAACTAATATGGGCAGCACATAAAACAGTAATAAGAGGATCGCTCATTAAGATAGCAACTGCCAAAAAGAAAATAAAAGCCCAAAGCCTGCAGAGACTCTTGACAGAATTTTAGAACAGCAGACATTAGAACAAAAACATAAAGACCAGCCAAACGGGGACATGTATAGACGAGTAGAGGTGACACGCCATGCATTACGCACATTGTTAGTGGACGATACAGCGAGAGCCATGACCTGGACCAAAATAAACTTCTACGAGCGGGCAAATAAAATGGACACCCTATTAGCACGAGTCCTCAGACCCAGAGCGAAACAAGGCCACATAACTTCCATCCGCCATACTGATAAGACGGTCAAAACGTTGCCCAGCGATATCGAGGAGGTGTTTACAGTAGGGATCGACCGATTATCGGTTTTACCGATATAATCGGCCGATATTTGGTATTTTCGGCGATATCGGTATCGGCCAATAGAGATACCGATATTGCCGATAATACCTCCCAGGACCGCCAGGCTCATTACAAGCCCGGCGGTCCTGGGGGGGGGCGGGCAGCAAGCGTTTACTCACCTCCCAGCAGCTCCTCCAGCTCCCCAGTGTAAACCTCGCGAGACCCGCGGCCGTCAGAGCGTTGCCATGGGTTACCATGGCAACGCTCCGCGCGGCACGCTGGCCATATTAAATTTTGCCATATTAAATTTTTTATAATTTAATATAATAAAAAATGCCCCCTTACACACACACTCCATTATTATACACACACACTACACAAACACACTGTGTATATAATGCAGTGTTTTGTATAGTGTGTGTATATAATGCAGTGTGTGTTTGTATAGTATGTGTGTATATAATGCAGTGTGTGTTTGTATAGTGTGTGTATATAATGCAGTGTGTGTTTGTATAGTGTGTGTGTATATAATGCACAGTACACAAACACACTGCATTATATACACACACTATACAAACACACACTGCATTATATACACACACACACACACTATATTATATACACACACACAACATTATAAACACGCTGCATTATATAAACACGCTGCAATATATAAACACGCTGCATTATATAAACACACTGCATTATATAAACACGCTGCATTATATAAACACGCTGCATTATATAAACACGCTGCATTATATAAACACGCTGCATTATATAAACACGCTGCATTATATAAACACGCTGCATTATATAAACACGCTGCATTATATAAACACGCTGCATTATATAAACACGCTGCATTATATAAACACGCTGCATTATATAAACACGCTGCATTATATAAACACTACATTATATAAACACTGCATTATATAAACACTGCATTATATAAACACTGCATTATATAAACACTGCATTATATAAACACTGCATTATATAAACAGTGTGTTTGTGTAGTGTGTTTATATAATTCAGTGTGTGTATATAATGCACACTGCACAAACACACTGCATTATATAAACACACTACATTCACTATACACACACACACTACACAAATACACACACTCTGCATTTCTTATATACCCACACTACACAAACAAACACACTCTGCATTTAATATATACAGCATTCACTTTACACACACTGCATCCACTTTACGCACACTACACAAACACTCTGCTTTCATTATATACACACTAGACAAATACACACTGCATCCACTACACACACTAGACAAATACACACTGCATCCACTACACAAACACACACTGCATCCACAACACACACTACAAAAACACACACTGCATCCACAACACTCACGCTACACAAACACACACTGCATCCACTACACACACACACACACACACACACACTGCATCCACTACACACACACACACTACACAAACACACACTGCATCCACTACACACACACACAGCTCCCCTGTCTAAACACACTGCATCCACTACACGTGGCATTTATATTTTGTGCATTTACCTTTAGAAATAGTTTTTATTTTCCAAAATGGTAAATGTACAGAATATCGGCAAATTATATCGGCTATCGGCCTGAAAGTTCACAGAATATCGGTATCGGTATTGGCTCTAAAAAAATCAATATCGGTCGATCCCTAGTTTACAGACTACTATAAATCCCTCTATAACCACTCCCCAAACTCAGAAACCTGGCCGTTGTGGAACGATGAGGCAACCCTTAGATTCGTACAAGATCTCAGCCTCCCCAAGCTGTCCCAAGAAGCAGTGGACACCTTGGCAGCAGAGATCACTCCCGACGAAATAGACCGAGCAATAACATTACTGAAAGGGAACAAAGCCCCAGGACCCGACGGGTTCGACGGTAGTTACTACAAAACGTTCCGAGAGGAACTAGTCCCCCACTTAGCAACGGTATTCCAGGGATTTCAGACGGGAGGCACCCCCAATCCGGATATGTCCCTTGCCACCATCATATTACTGCCAAAACAAGAGAGTTACAGGCCCATATCACTCATAAACCATCATATGAAAATCCTAGCGAAAATTCAGGCGCCTTAACCCATTCCTCGCGTCTCTGATAGACGCAGATCAAGTTGGCTTCATACCAAACAGACAGCTATTCGAAAACACCCGCAGAAACACAGACTTGATATGGAGACAGGTGGCCACGAAAACCCCAACACTTTTCGTGTCACTCGACGCGGAAAAAGCATTTGATCGGGTGCTATGGCCATACCTGTTTACTCTGCTGACCCACCTAGGATTCCCCGAACAGTTCATGACCTTATTAAACGCAATGTATACCAATGTCAGGGCACAGGTGAGGATCTCGGGGGCCCCGCTCCGACCTTTCCAACGGTACAAGGCAGGGATGTCCCCTCTCCCCTCTGTTGTTTGTTCTATCATTAGAACCCCTGCTACAGGCGCTACAGAGGCATCCAGGCATCAAGGGAGTAGGGGTGGGAGGCCAGAAATTCCTGGTGTCGGCCTATGTGGTTGATGTGCTCTTGGCTCTGACCAACCCGGTTCAATCCATGAGGGTCTTACAAGGGGTGCTGGGTACCTTCGGGGCCATTTCCGGTTACAAAGCGAATATGGCAAAATCGGGTGCCCTCCCCATAGGGGTAACGGCAGCAACCGCAGCCATGATACATACCACATAAATATAGAGCAACAGGCACTCAAATATTTAGGTATTCGCCAATACAGCCAAACCAGAAAAACTCTACGACCAAAACTACACGCCCTTAATAAAACAATTAGTGAGGGAGGTGGAGACGTGGGTGGATAGGGCGAATTCACGCCGTTAAAATTACCATCCTGCCTAGAATATTATTCGTGTTTCAGGCGCTCCCCATTCGCGTCACTAAAGCCTCCCTGCAACCCCTACAGAGGGCGATCGAGGCTTTATATGGCAGAACAAGAGACATAGAATATCCAGATATAGCTTATATAGGCCACGCACGAGAGGGGGACTGGGACTCCCTAACATATACTACTATTACATAGCGACTCAATTATCACAGGTGGCACTCCCCGCCAGGGGACCGCAAATGGGCAGACATAGAATCCCTCATGACGGGTGCTGATCTCCCGCAGCTCCTCATGTGGGTACCCAAGGAATTCAGACCCGAGATCAGGGTCACATGCCCGTCTATCATTAACTCTATTCAGATATGGGACACCTTCAAACTTAAATACCAGTTGGCATCGGACCCATACCCTATTATGCCATACTTACGCAACAAAGCCTTCATCCCAGGTATGACGGCGAGAGACTTCAAAAACCTAGAAAGGATAGGCTTACAACGCATCTGCTACCTATACGAGGGAACAGAGGTCATCACCTTTGACACACTTAGACAGCGGGGCCATCTCACCCCAGCGGATTTTTTTAGATACATACAAATCAGGGATTTTGCGAACCTGGCACACAAAGACGGCGGCCCGGAAACAGATGACATTCTTCAAGCGCATCTGCCTCCAAGAAATAATACCCAAAGGCATGATAACGCTCATGTACGCCCACCTCTGTTCAGAAGCAAGGGACTGGGGCAAATTAGCTTATACGGATCAATGGGAGAGGGACCTAGGAGACACATTGGAAGGCATAAAGTGGCAAGAGATCTGGGAGGCGAACCATACCTCGTCGGTATGCGTTACCTTCCAGGAACAATCTATCAAAACAATGCTGCGCTGGTACACTACACCAGTTAAACTATACCAAATGCACAAGACCTCTACAGATGAGTGCTGGAGGGGATGTGGCCAGAGAGGGATGTACGCAGATGGTCACATTTTGGAAACAGATACAGGCACTACTGGCCAGGTCTTTGGCAGACCTCCAGACCTCGACCCATGGCTCTTTCTATTAAGCAGGACACTCGACGGCTGGACTAGGCAAGAGCAAAAGCTACTCCATAAGATAACCTTAGCAGCCAGGAGGGCAGTAGCCTCAGACTGGCTCAAACCAGGCACACCACCCATAGCGGGGGTCATTAACAGAGTAAAAGAAGTCCACTTGATGGACGACCTGACAGCTAGATTAAGGGGCACCTCCAAATCCTTCCAAAAAATCTGGGAACCCTGGGAAAACTCTAACCTGGGAAACTGATGTATAACCAGGCCCTGATGGTAAGTGAATGTGGGTACAATGTGATTGTAGTAACCCTACTGCATGTCAGGTGAACGATTATTCTGAACCATGTTATACCTTGCCGAATGATGTAAACCAATGTCATATGGTACCAAACTGAGTATGCAATTCGTTGTGTCACGACAAAATAAAGAATAAAAAAAAATGATGTCGATTTTAGTATCTCACTTAATGCTGTGTGCTTGTGACGTCATTCTGACACTTTGTTTCTGAACTCTATAGATTGTGAGATTGCAATTATTCTACTTTAGATAATCACATCCACTGAAGAAATATATATTTATAAATTATATATAATATCACACATACATTTCCACTGTATATAAAAACCACAAGGGATGTAAACAAGCACAGTGAACAATTTAGCAGACTAGCTGATAGATCATATGAGGCCCCTCAAGGTCAAAACACCAAAGTCCTAGAATGTGCAGATATATGTTTCAATTATTTCAGCCACTGGAGAAACACTCAAAAACATATGCATACCTCCCAACATTTCAATAATACCAGTGATGCAATGTTTCGAGTGGGACACTCTGAGTACCAGAACTACAATAGGTGAATATAGTGATTCTGGAGCAAAGAGACTGTCCATGCACACTCTGCAGTGTAAACACTGCTTGTCTGATGTGTTTACACTGCTGAAAATAATGCAAGTAAAAAGGGGACTCAAACCATTTAATTTATTTAAAAAAATAAAAAAACATCTTACATAATAATAAAAAACAATTCAAAAGGCTAAGAAGATCAGTAGTGGAATGTTGCAAATTTATGTTCAAACTCCCAGTAGTTACTGTACGTATTCTTGTAAAAATGGATGCAGCTAATCTTACATATATAGCAAATATTGTAATATTGTAGAGAACACCAATCCCCATGGAGTGGAAATACCATCACAATGGAAAAAGGATATTTGAGTTTTTATCCCCTTTATGGGTATATGCAGTTTATGGTAATATATTCTGCAGCAATTCCACCATATGTAGATGGAGAAAATGGAGAGATCAACATTGTGCAATACTGTATATCACTATAAAATTGAATAAAGCAAATGCACTTACAAACTTCAAACATACGGTAAAAATAAGCGTGCCACCACTTGCAAAGTGGTCCAATATTCTGGCTGAATCAACAAGATTAATGTCTACAGAGATAGAATGGAATGAGACAAGTAGAAAATAATAATAAAAAAAAAAAAACATGATTGTCCCAACACATATTGTGTAGATAATAGCTTAATTCAGAGACATATAGATAGAAAAAAATAGACCAGATATATAAAGTCTGCAAAGACTGCAGGACCGACATTTGACATCTCCATGGAGAGTTCAAACACTATCCATAGAAATGCATTTAGTCAGGAGATGCGGACTGGCCCAGCGCAAAGATAACCGCACATACCCAATAGCCCACCAATGCTTCCAAATGGATTGTGTGAGATACTGGGGGACTAAATGTAAATTAATCTCTGGGCAGGGGGGCTTAAACTCTACAAGGGTTTCAAATATGAAGTTCAATGCTACTAGTCAAGCCTTAAAAGTTACTCACTCATTATTGGGGAAGTTCTACTTGACAAGTGGACATTTTGAGCCTTGGATCCCACATCACTAACATTAGAGGTCTATGTTTGTATTCCCAACGTTCGAGTGTTCCTTTAATACAAATCATTCTCCTACTATTTGCACTTTTACGAATATTAAAGACCACCTTCATAACCCTCATGATCACCTGGACCCCACATTGAGTACAGTCATTAAAATAAAGCAAAAACAGAAAAAAAAAAAAAAAAAAAAAAAAAAAAAGTATATGCACTCAGCATGTAAAAATAAGTGGTATAATATTTCAATTGACTTTTTGTCTTTCTGACAAAGCAACTGAGAATGTTTTGCCGCATTGACCACATTGATTCCAATCTATTACATCAACAGTTAAACGTCATAAAATATATTTCCAGTTTTGACCTCCATGCCATCGCCCTCCTCAAGCGCTTTTTTTTTGCATTGTTCTCTTAACTTTCTGTTGGACTGAGACTGCAGTGTAATAAACAACTAAGGTTTAATTAATGGTAAATGAATACAAGACATAGGTTATGACTTTAACTAATTAGGAAATTGTTGAATTAAGTCTGCCTGGGAATGCAGGGCAGTATAATCAATATCCAATAAAAGGACTATGTATGTAATTTAGCTGGAAATGTGTTTCCGATACCATCAAAGTGAGTTTAAGTAAGTAGAATATATGAAAGGCAACAAGGACATTTTTTTTGTTTTGTTTTTTAAAATACAACACTTAAAGGATTTATAAAGAAGTAAATAACAGTTCTTTTTGTAGAGCAATCATCAGCCAAATATATGAAATAATGTATAATTTAATGCAACAAAGTTAGATGTAAATGTGTGATTCATAATTGGCTTACCTTCTTTGAAGGCATGTTCCGCAGGATGTACACAATCTACATATATATGGTTGACTGTACAAGTTATTGGTGCTGTGATACGATGCAAAACCCAGTCCAGACATTGGTTGGATTTCACATAAGAAGAGGCACCTTCCTACAGGCACTTGTCCTCTAGAGGGCACTTGTTTTCAGCACTTTTTATGTGGCTTTTTGGAGTTTAGTGGGACACTATAGGCACAAAAACAACTTTAGCTTAATGAAGCAGTTTTGGTGTAGATATATATCATACCCCTGCAATCTCACTGGTCAATTATCTGCCATTTAGGAGTGAAATCTCTTTATACAACCATAGTCACAACTCCCTGCATGGGACTTACAGAGCCTTCCTAAACACTTACTGAAAGGAACCTAGGTACTCTAAGCATAGGCGACTCTCTAATTAGGTGATTTAGGTGGCCACCTAAGACCTCGCATTCATTGGGGTCTTGCGGCCTTCTAACTGGCGAACAGGGCCTGAAGCATAGTGCAGGCATCAACGGGTAAGAGGGATGGAGAAGAGAGAGGGAGATCAAACTGGGGGGGGGGGGGGAGAAGATGGAGCCTGGGGGGGGGGGGAAATGAAGATGAAGCTAGGTGAGAGAAAGGGAGATAGTACTGGGTGGTAGAGAGGGAGATGGAGCTAAGCGGAGAGATGGAGATTGAGCAGGGGGAGAGAGGGAGGTGGAGCTGGGTTTGGAGAGAGAGGGAGAGAGAGAGAGAGAGAGAGAGATGGAGCATGATCAGAGAGAGAGATGGAACTGCAGGTTGAGAGTGGGATGGAGGGGAGGGAAGAGAGGGGGATGGGGCTAAAGGAAGAGAGGGGGGATGGAGTGAAGAGGGAGATGGAGCTGAGGAGAGAGATGGAGCTGAGGAGAGAGATGTACATGGAGCTGAGGGGAGAGATGTACATGGAGCTGAGGGGAGAGAGGGAGATGGAAATGGGGAGAGAGGGAGATGGAAATGGGGAGAGAGGGAGATGGAAATGGGGAGAGAGGGAGATGGAAATGGGGAGAGAGGGAGATGGAAATGGGGAGAGAGGGAGATGGAGCTAAAGGGGAGAGAGGGAGATGGAGCTAAAGGGGAGAGAGGGAGATGGAGCTAAAGGGGAGAGAGGGAGATGGAGCTAAAGGGGAGAGAGGGAGATGGAGCTAAAGGGGAGAGAGGGAGATAGAGCTAAAGGGGAGAGAGGGAGATGGAGCTAAAGGGGAGAGAGGGAGATGGAGCTAAAGGGGAGAGAGGGAGATGGAGCTAAAGGGGAGAGAGGGAGATGGAGCTAAAGGGGAGAGAGGGAGATGGAGCTAAAGGGGAGAGAGGGAGATGGAGCTAAAGGGGAGAGAGGGAGATGGAGCTAAAGGGGAGAGAGGGAGATGGAGCTAAAGGGGAGAGAGGGAGATGGAGCTAAAGGGGAGAGAGGGAGATGGAGCTAAAGGGGAGAGAGGGAGATGGAGCTAAAGGGGAGAGAGGGAGATGGAGCTAAAGGGGAGAGAGGGAGATGGGGAGAGAGGGAGATAGAGCTAAAGGGGAGAAAGGGAGATGGAAGTGGGGAGAGAGGGAGATGGAAATGGGGAGAGAGGGAGATGGAGCGGAGGGGAGAGAGGGTGATGGAGCTGGGGGGGGGGGAAGACAGGGAGGTGGAGCTTAGGTGGTGATGGGGAGATGGAGCTGGGTTTGGAGAGAGAGGGAGAGAGAGGGAGAGAGAGATGGAGCATGGTCAGAGAGAGGGAGATGGAACTTAGGGTTAAGAGTGGGATGGAGGGGAGGAAGGAAAATTAAGCTGGGGAGGGAGAGGGTGACATTGCCTGTATGCAGAGGCTACCAGGGCTATCTGTTAAGGGGACCGGCCTTTCTTTTTGTTCTGGAAGGGGCCCCATAATGTTATGTAGTCCAGTCGGGCAACTAGACCACAAGGAAGCAACCTTTCTGGCAAAAAGGAGGCAAAAAGTAGGCTAAAACATCTTGAATTTCAATATTTGCATTTGTGTGCGTCTCTGTCAGTGTATGTATGTGTGTTTGCTAGTGTTTTTGTGTGCCTGGCAGTGGGTATGTGTATGTTTGCCTGTGCATCTATGTTTGTCAATGTGTCTGGCATCAAGAATCACTGTGTGAGTATATGTCTGTCTGGTAGTATGTATCTGGGTAGGTGTACATATTCCTATGAGTGGGTCTGGAATATATATGTGTGTGAGTTTATATTTATGCGTCTGGAAGCATGTGTGGGTTAATAAAGGACCATAAGTATTATGATGGCAGCCCTGTCGGGTGGACTGAGAGTCAAGGAAACGGGTGCGGAATGATATGCAGGGACTACCTGGCTGGAAATTGTTCCACATGTACAAGGGAAAAAG
The DNA here is from genome assembly GCF_036172605.1 of Pelobates fuscus. Classification (NCBI taxonomy): domain Eukaryota; kingdom Metazoa; phylum Chordata; class Amphibia; order Anura; family Pelobatidae; genus Pelobates; species Pelobates fuscus. The sequence continues at coordinate 375,804,597 of NC_086318.1, read as the reverse complement.
GACGTAGTTCCTACCACATGTACATGTGTATGCAAATTTATTCATTGAGGAAGACATAGTTACATATTAGTATATGCCAAAAATTACTTTAGTCCATTAAATTTAGCCTTTCACGCATGGCGTTTATTTAAAATAAGGGAAACAACACAATTTGAATTGATTCCAATTTTAGTCACAAACTAGGTTTGGGAACCTCAGTAAGAGTTAAGTGATAAGAAAAGAACCTCCTTTAGCTGATGCTAGTGTTGTTTTTTAAAAAAAATAACCTGAATACTATTCCACTTTAGCACAAATTATATATTTTTTTCTGAATGCCACTGTTACTATGGTATTCTTTGTTCTTAGTAAAAAAAAAAAAAAAAAAAACCCTCAACACATCAAGATGCTTGTTAGGTCTATATGAATATACTGTTTTAGACATAAATTTTTCTAATGATGCAATGGGGCAAAATAACCCCAGCAGATGGACAAAGAGAATTAATAAAATTTAAAATGATAGTCTGAGGATACCGCAATTGAAATGTTTCTGTACCAGCATACAAGGTCTTGGTAAAGTGAGACATTTAATGAATTAATCCTTAGGCTTGTTCATTAAGGTATCCCAAAGTGCTAACTAATACAATTCAGTGTTAATTGGAACATGTCGTTCAATGTCTTTTTTCAACACTTCTCCTTTGACAAATCTGTTGCCATTATTCAGATCTTAATGTCCCACCCAATTTTGCACCTGTGAGGCCTTTTTCATAAGTAAATCTCCTTTTTTTGCTTTTTGCAATAAAATCCATCACATAACTGTCGTGATATCGAACGCAATACTTACAAAAAAAATAAAAAACACAAAAAAAAAAGAGAGATTATTTTTCAATTTATAAGGATTTTTGTAAAATTATGTATCTGCCGGCATGCTGCATTTTAAAATTATTAGATAAAAATGTGCTGGGTAATGTATTAATCTTCTTCTAAAGTAAGAGGCTCTAGTTCACTTTGCACAAATTACATATCCTTTAATTAAGCTACTGATACAATAATAAAAAAGAGCACATACCGACTCCCTTGTGAGCATCTAAGCTGGTAAATTCAATAGTCCCATTGTGGCCCTTTTTTGGGTTTTCTTTATATGGTTTGTGGATCCCATTAGGGCAGTATCTGTAAGAAAGTCCATAATCTGCAAGATAAACCTAGAAGACAAGAACAGATAAATGAATAATGCTTTTGTCCTTTAGAAGTATAACCTTTATAATTAAGCCTTAAGAAACTTATAGGTTGAGGACAAGCTTTGATCTGCATTTTATTAAACCAAATGGTACCTCGAGATAAAATATGTACATCTGGGGGCAATAACAGTTACCCTTCTTCTTTAAATTCTTCCCATCACAGTTATATCTTGTTTCTGAATTTAGCTGGATTTCAGTCTTTTTTTCCCTCTTTAACTCCCCAGCTTTCATCTCTCCAGGTGGGTATCTACACATCATAAACTGCAATGTGTCTTTTATGTGTCCTCTCAGTTTATGTCTTAGAAGCTTTTACATTTCACTAAAATGCCTGATCAGATCCAATAGTTTTATTTAACTCCGCAAAGAATCATAGAGTTTGGGGTTTTTCAAGATAGAAAACAAAGTTAGAAGTTAAAGCAGGTTCACGTTCAGCGACAATTCGTAAAAACAAAAAGAAAATTGGAAATGAGGTTACAAGGAACACATCTCGAATGCTGCAGACAAGGCCTTACAGGATAAACTGTTATCAGAGGATAACAGTAACCTGTCAAGATTAGAGTTAAACTTAGCATTCTTTTTGATCCTTTTTAGTCAATTAACTTCCATAATCAATTGCAAAAATAAATGAAACAAACCATGCAGAACGTATCAAATGAAATCAAGCGTTGATGTCTTTAGTTATGGCAAAAGGGGTATATTCTTCTTCATCAATGCTGATTTATAATTTGTCAGCTTTTGGGCATTTACATTAATATGGTTTTAAAATTCTGAAAAAAAAGCACTAAACAAAAAAAAAAAAAAAACTACAGAAATGTTCATGCTAAAAAGAGAATTATTTTAGGTTGGTAATCTGTTTTCAAATATAGATAGGGCCTGACTGACCCACAGGGAAATTTCCAGTGGGTCGCTCTAGTCCGGTCCAGTTGCAGGTTGCTAGAAGAAAGGTGGTGCGAGGAGCAGCGAATGCCTTCACTCCTCGTAACATTCACAGAGCTGAAGGCAGATGGAATATATCATAAAATCACATCATGGCAGCTGACACTCTGGCTCTGGATGAATAAGAGGACACGCTATGGACATGCATACAGTTGCAAGAAAAAGTATGTGAACCCTTTGGAAGGATATGGATTTCTGCACAAATTGGTCATAAAATGTGATCCGATCATCATCTAAGTCACAACAATAGACAATCACAGTCTGCTTAAACTAATAACACACAAAGAATGAAATGTTGCCATGTTTTTATTGAACACACCATGTAAACATTCACAGTGCAGGTGGAAAAAGTATGTGAACAAAAGACAAAAGGCGGTGTTTTCATTACAGCCTAGGGACACCTCCAGTAGCCACTCCTCAGATGGCTGCTAGAGGTGTGTCCTGGGGCGCAGCACTGACATTTAGCATCTCCACGCTCTGCATGGAGACTCTGAACGCTCCCCATAGAGATGTATTGATTCAATGCATCTCTATGAGGAGATACTAATTGGCCAGGGCTGTGTTTGGCTGAAATCATCAAAATTGACAATCTCAGACAATCCAATGCTCTCCTATGGGGGAGAATCAATTCTGATGATGTTAGCCAAGGAGGCAGATCAGGAGCGGAGCCAGCAGAGGTGGACCCACGCAGCACTGGAAACAAGGTGAGATTTTACTAGCTTTAAGGGGAACAGGGAGGGTCAGGGGTGAGTAAATAGTTAGTGTAACACTATAGGGTCAGGAATACACATTTGTGTTCCTGACCATATATAGTGTTCCTTGGAACACAAACGGCATCATGCTTGAACTAGCTTCAATAGAAGGAACTACAGTGCCAGGGGAAGCGAGGACCTGGTCGTCAAATTTGTGGGCCTAGTTGCTTCTGCAACTACAGATTCTTCTACGACCTTACACTGTGAGACGCCACAGTGCTACTGTGCTACTGGCACAGCAGTATTGAATAACTGACCACCCGTATCACACTAGGATCAATTAAACAATTATTAAACAGGATATATCTACCATGGTATCTCCTGATCACAAATGGTGTAGGCATTGTGCCACTGGCAGGGTCTAGGCACAGCAGTAACAGCCTCACTAGGATCAATGACTCAGGTAAAGTTGTTAGTGACCCTGGCAGTAGCTAAGCAAAAGGACCTTTTTTTTCTTACTGTTCTGCGCATTGAGAAAACCAGTTGTATTGTCTGCAACAAAGTGGGACACATTATTTGTCTAGAGAAATAGAACCAAAATCATGAGCTGGAGAGGGACACTGCCAGCTCGTTTGCAATCACACAAAATGCAATGAGAAAACAAAATAAAATGTCTCTAGAATGCATTTCTGACAAGTATATTCAGTTAAAGGGGTTCTAGTCAGGTCTGATTCTACGATAACATCAAAATCACAGTACCTTATTTGGATCTGTGTAGCACAAAAGAATATTAGCTGCCTTTATATCGCCATGCACATATTCCTGTTCATGTATGTATTCCAACACGTCAAGCTAAAATGTAGAGAAAGACATTATTTGAAGTAAAACCTTGAAAAAAATATTTTAGAAACAGTTTGGCAGATTGTATGTTGAACAAACTGTCAACTGCACAGCTTTCAGTAAAAAGGACAGTTAAACTGCAAAAAAAAATAAAAAATAATAATAATAATAATAATAAAATAATAATAATAATATTATATTATTTAAAATGCATTCCATTGATGGGAATAGTACCTATTATTTAATCTATCTATCTATCTAATGTTCTCAGCCTATCACCGGCTACCTAGCTAAACCTTCCTCAGACTGTGGAAGCAGACATGGAAGAAAACCATGGAGCAGGAATGTAGCAAAACAGTTTAACCCCTGCAGGTAATACTAATTCCATACACTCCTGCTGCCATAACAACTTGAATCTACTAAAGTTATTATTGGGGCGGCAGTGCCGATTTAAGTATTTAAAAAAAAAAAAAAAAAAACAGAAAACTTTATATAAATTTAAAAATAACAGGTTAATAAATAAAAATGTAAAAGTGCTGCACACACCTATGGATACAAGTATACATGTTATTACTTGCACTGGAGCAGAAATTAAATGTGAGGGTGTTTGGAGTGCCCTATTAATTGTTAAGGGTGCAGGGGCCAGGAAAATAAGGGTGATCATATGGAGGTTCAAAATGGAAATGAAAAGGTGAACAGGGGAAAAAAAAAGTGAAGCGAGGATGAACTAATGGAAGAGAAACATGTACATATTAAAGAAGCTCTCCAGACCCTTAAAGGACCACTCTAGGCACCCAGACCACTTCAGCTTAATGAAGTGGTCTGGGTGCCAGGTCCAGCTAGCTTTTACCCTTTTTTTTTATAAACATAGCAGTTTCAGAGAAACTGCTATGTTTATTCTGAGGGTTAAGCCAGCCTCCAGAGCCTCTAGTGGCTGTCTCACTGACAGCCGCTAGAGGCGCTTGCGTGCTTCTCACTGTGAAAATCACAGTGAGAGCACGCAAGCGTCCATAGGAAAGCATTATGAATGCTTTCCTATGCGACCGGCTGAATGCGAGCGCGGCTCCTGCCGCGCATGCGCATTCAGCCGATGACGTCGCGAGGAAGAAGAGGAGGAGGAGTAGAGCTCCCCGCCCGGCGCTGGAGAAAGAGGCAAGTTTAACCCCTTCCTCCCCCCAGAGCCCGGCGGGAGTGGGTCCCTGAGGGTGGGGGCACCCTCAGGGCACTCTAGTGCCAGGAAAACGAGTATGTTTTCCTGGCACTAGAGTGGTCCTTTAAAGTACTTTAGCTTGCTGAAATGCTTAAGGTGTAAAGAGTGTTGTTTTTTTTTTCAATTGAAATTTACAAATTTATACATTAACCTTTTTTTACATCCCCCTAGCACTCAATCAGCCAAACGGTCCTCTTACTTCCTGGTTGGTTAGCTCAGTGGAGCTAAACTCAAGAGGCACACCTGCCTTGCAAAGACTTCTCATTGAGCTGCTTTGGGAAGTCTCTGATTGAACAACCACATACAATATGGGTGGGGTTAAAAGGGGAGGGCTTAAAAGGGGAAGGCTGCAAACAAGAGATATGTAACTTTTGCAAGCTGCTTTTTTTTTTTAGATATACAAATGCACAATAAAATGATGCATGTTGCCACTGGTCTACCACAATATTTATTATATGGGTAGGGAAGTGTTCCTTTAAAGAAAATCACTGTTAGTTGAAACTTACCAAACGAATCCCTAATTGCATAATTGTACTTAATGGAAATTTTCCACCATGGCTGAGAAGCAATTTTTGTAGATCTGTGCCAAGACGATCAATCACCATAAACCTGTAGCTGTTAAATACAGTGAAAAAGAAATGTTGTCGCATTAAAAATGTAGTGCAGTATATGAGAATAAGTTGCCTGAAACAATGCATTTACACAAAGTATAACATATTAAAAAAAGAGTCTTAAAAGAGGATAAAACAGAATAAAAAGAAAAAAGAAAAAAAAGGTATTCAAACGAGACTGGACAGAAAGTGTAGCTTTTAGTATATTCATCTCTCTCATGCCCATAATGCTCTCATGATAATAACCAGTAAGAGAACAAAAACATATTGATCTTCTATGCCAGAAACTTCATCTGATTATTTGTCACCTGAAAGTGTCTTTTCATACAGAAGTTTAAAAGAAACATTTTTGGGGAAAACAAAAAACAAAACATACAGTATATAATTTTAAGCTATAAAATGTTTATCTGTAATGCAGCTATCCGTCTTCCAATTGCATCACATTTTCCGGGGCTTCAATGACAGTTACTGAGCTGCACGCACTAAAACTCCTTCAGTTTTAAACTTTTGTTTTGTTACTTTACAGTTTAATGTCTTAATGTACTTTGATAATAAAGCATAAGACAAACAAGCGAATGTAGATAGAACCAAAATTAGGAAATCATTAAGCTTAAAGGAACATAGCGTTCCTTTAAATTTAATGATTTAATAATTTTGGTTTTTATCCTGACCCTTAAGTGTTAAAAATATTATTTAGATCATCTCATAGAAAAGCATTGGTATGGCTGAAATCACCAGTTCTAATGACCTCAGACAAGGAGGTGGAACGGGTCAGAGCCAAACGCCATCCTAACCATTCAGTAACTCCTCATAGAATCAATGCATCTCTATGGGCAAAGTTCAGCGTGGAGAGGCTGAACGTTAGTGCTGCACCTCTAGTGGCCATCTGAGTGACTGCCAGTGGAGGTGTCCCTAGGGAGCAATGCAAACACTGCCTTTTCTCTGAAAAGACAGTATTTACAGAAAAAAGCCTGCAGGGATATACTATACTCACCAGAACAACTACATTAAAGGAACACTATAGTCACCTAAATTACTTTAGCTAAATAAAGCAGTTTTAGTGTATAGATCATTCCCCTGCAGTTTCACTGCTCAATTCACTGTCATTTAGGAGTTAAATCACTTTGTTTCTGTTTATGCAGCCCTAGCCACACCTCCCCTGGCTATGATTGACAGAGCCTGCATGAAAACAAAAACTGGTTTCACTTTCAAACAGATGTGATTTACCTTAAATATTTGTATCTCTATCTCTAAATTGAACTTTAATCACATACAAGAGGCTCTTGCAGGGTCTAGCAAGCTATTAACATAGCAGGGGATAAGAAAATCTTAATTAAACAGAACTTGCAATAAAGAAAGCCTAAATAGGGCTCTCTTTACAGGAAGTGTTTATGGAAGGCTGTGCAAGTCACATGCAGGGAGGTGTGACTAGGGTTCATAAACAAAGGTATTTAACTCCTAAATGGCAGAGGATTGAGCAGTGAGGCTGCAGGGGCATGTTCTATACACCAAAACTGCTTCATTAAGCTAAAGTTGTTCGGGTGACTATAGTGTCCCTTTAAGCTGCAGTTGTTCTGGTGACTACAGTGTCCCTTTAAAAAAAAAAATTATGTACATTTCTGAGCTATTAAAGTAGCCACCTTTTCCAGATATAACAGGTGAACAGACTTGAGGCATTCATTCTATAATTGGAATCAAATGTTGCTTTTTAAAATATATTTACAGATGTACCCACAGATGTGATGTAGTTATAGGGTGCTTTGCTTTCATCCTGGTCTCATGGTTTCATCCATGGGACTGCAGTGAAGAACCTGTCCTGTCCCAGAACTGGATTACTGGTAGGTTTAAACACCACTACAGTCACCAAGATCACTTAACCCCTTCAGGACGGAGTCAATAGTACACGTTCTGATCAAAACAAAACGTAAACAAAAACTGGAATTTGCGCTATATGTCTGTTCAACCGTAATTCACCTCTTTCATATTAAATGCACTCACACTTATTATATATCATTTTGTTCAGGAGAAACAGGGCTTTTATTTCATATCAAATATTTATATATGAAACATAATTTATTATGAATAAAATAAAAAAAAAAAATGAGAAATTGTATTTAACCCCTTAAGGACACATGACGTGTGTGACACGTCATGATTCCCTTTTATTCCAGAAGTTTGGTCCTTAAGGGGTTAAAAAAAAAAAAAAATTGTAGTTCTGCCTCACATTTTAGCTGTAAATGTCATAATACTGTTAGGTTTTACATATTTGTAACCGAAAAGATATAACTGGTATGTGAGCGCTCCAATTAATTATGCAGATCTACATAAAAATCAAGATGAAAATATCAATAAACTTAAAAATGACCAATCTCGCCGAGATCACCACAATGACCACCATAAACCACAATTGAATGTACTGGGTGAGTCTTATCTGAATCAGAATACTCTACACATATATATAAGAGTATAACAAAATATCATTTATTGTATAGTAAACCAATCATAAAAAATGAAACAACATCTCAAAACGTCCAGTATCAGATGTAAACGTGATGAATAGTAAGGGGCCCCTTATTCATATTCTTGTCGACAAAGGACTGATGTAAAAAATCAGAGATGTGCACATTAGCATAAAAACTATATGTGAACTCAAAAAAGTTCAAGCAGTAGGCTCCAGTCCAGTCCGTGAAAAAATATATAAGTGGATAAACGGATAATGCCCAGACGACCAAGCCGTCTTACGGAGAGGGAGCTCAAACACCAGCCAAACACCCTGGTCAAGACTAAGAGGGAAGCGATAGGGATGGCCCCAAAGGTGAAAAAATCACATCCAGATATGGAAAACTATGGGGATATCACTTCAGCAACTTACCCTATCCGTCCGACCATCGGGTGAGAAACTGGGAGCACATAAACTCCAAACCGTGAGGGCTGCAGGAAAAAGGCCGTTCTCGCCAGGTCGCTTGCCGAAAATCAATGGCGGGTCGTAAAGGACGAATCGGCTGGGAAGTTCAAATCCGTCGGCGGTGTGGTGAGGTAGCAGACAGCACGTCTACGCGTTTCGTCCTAGCTGGAGGACTTTTTCAAGACAATGTCTGCTGTCTAAGAGCCGGGTTTATATACCCACTCTTAATTGATTCATAGAATGGTCATGATTGTTAATTGATAAACTGAGATCATTACAGATCTAAAGTAAATGGTCATAATTGTTAATTGATAAACTGAGATCATTACAGATCTAAAATAAAATATGCTGCAAGTGGATAGAAAAACACAAAATATAATAAATGAAAACATATATCCTTATTAGGACAATCTCATATTATTAACATCGAAAAATTATATATATATAGACATAAAATAAAGATTAAAAATATATTTTTATTTTTACTTTTATTTTTACTAATAAAGTATTTCAATCTCAAGTTTAACAGAGATAATGAATCAATCTTGATTTGTGAGCCTTTTTTTAAAAATAATAATAATGATAATATAGTTCAATTGTTTTATAAAAATCTATTGTTTATATATATTAGATTAGGAACAAGAACATTAAAATAAATGTTGAGCACTATATTTTTGTATATATATTTATATGTATAATTAAGAAAAAGAACATTGGAAAAAAATGCTGAACACTCATATAGGATTCATATAAGTGTTAAAGAGACCATGGGGTCTAAGGTGAATCGTAATATATATGTGGATCCCGATTGATCCTCTCCCACATATAGAGACAGTGAAAGATCTTTCACTCACAGGGACAAATAAGTATGTCTTCCAAATTTTAAATGTTACATTCCACTTCTTCATTTAACCCATTAGGAGTAAGTGTGTTGAGTCTAAAGATCCATTTAGTTTCTGCTGTAATTAAGGCTAATTTTCTAATGGGTATATTCTCTGCAATATGCTCGATGCCCATTACTAAAAGCTGTGAAGGGTTACTGTCATGGGCCATTTGGAAGTGTCTGGCTACTGGAGATTTTTTATCACGGTTGCTGATGGCTCGTCTGTGTTCCCTGAACCTGGCTTTTAATGGTCTCGAAGTCTGACCTACATATAGCAAGTCACAAGTACATATCAACAGATATACCACAAATGAGGTATTGCACGAGATTCTAGTAGTTGTATGGAAGTTCTCATCTTTAGAGGAAGGGGGAAAATTCTTTTTTCCGTGACATATGTGTTGGCAGGTTAAGCATCGGGTGGCACCACATTTGAAATTTCCTGCTTCACATAATATCGATGTTTGATTAGTTTTTGCAGTCGGAAATTTGGAAGGGGCCAATAGGTTCTTTAGATTCCTATTTTTACGGAATGTTACTCTGGGTACTTCAGGGATACTGAAACGAAGCCATGGATCCAACCGCAGAATAGACCAATGATTGTTTAGGATACGAATGATCTGGTTGTACGCCCTATTGTACGTTGTCGAGAAGATGGGACCTTTATTCTGACCCACCTCTCTAGTACTGATGTGAAAGTCTATCCTCGGTTTAGGTCTCCTTATTATCGGATGATTCTCCAATAGAGATAGAATCTCCCTATGTTTGACTGAGGGGGAAGGTGATGAAATCAGTATATCAGCTGCAAACCCAGGGATAATTATAGGGTTCTTTCTGTCCATTCCAATTTTACGCTGGTTGATAAGGGAATCTCTATTGAGCCCTCTAGCCTTCTGGTACGCCCGACCAATGATGCTAGGGTCATAATTCTTATCCAGAAATCGCTGGCAAAGGTCCAACGACTCCTCTTCAAAATTCTCCAAAAAGGAACAATTGCGTCGGAGCCTGGTGAACTGGCTAAACGGGATATTATTAATCCACGTAGGATGATGACCACTCGTGGAGTGTAAAAAACCATTGACATCCACCTGTTTTTTATATGTTCTGGTGTGGACATAACCAGGTTTCCCACTCAGGATTAAATCCAGAAATTCAATAGTAGATCTATTTTTGTTGCTCGTGAAGGAGAGCCCCCACTCGTTGTTATTGAGACTTTGAACGAACTCCTCAGCTTCATTTAGATCACCTTCCCAAATGATCAGGATGTCATCAATGAAGCGTTTGTAGAATTTCAGGTGCCTCTTCCAGATAGGGTTATGGTAGATGTTGGAATGCTCCCATAAACCCATAAAGATGTTGGCGTATGCTGGGGCAAAGCTCGCCCCCATTGCTGTCCCTTTCTTCTGTAAATAAAATTGCCCATTGAAACTAAAATAGTTGTGGGTTAAAATGAAGGATATACTTTCAACAATGGCTTCCACTTGAAATCGTGGAAGAAGGGGGTCTTCCAAAAGGAAATGTTTGACCGCTTTCAAACCTAACTGGTGGTCAATGTTGGAGTATAAGGCCGCCACGTCAATCGTTAGCCAGCAGAAGTTCTCCTGCCACACAACCTCCTGCATCAGAGACAACACGTGTCCTGTATCTTTAATGTAGGAGGGGAGGTGAATCATAATTTTTTGCAGGTGAGTGTCTACCCATTTTGAGAGTGGTGCAGTCAGAGAACCAATAGATGAAATGATGGGTCTCCCCGGCGGGTTGGTGAGAGATTTATGAATCTTGGGGAGAAAATAAAAAATGGGGATATTGCCTTCACCAGAGAGGAGGAAACCTTTCTCCATTTTGTCAATAACCTTCATGTCAAACATCTTATTTACCCAAATCCGTAATTCTTTGGTAAAGCGGGTTGAGGGGTTGAAGGTAAGAACTTGATAGTATTCTTGGTCTCCAAGAATTCGATTGGCTTCACCCAAGTAGTCCTCTCTATTGAGAAGGACAATCCCTCCTCCCTTGTCTGCTCCCTTTATGATGATGTTATTATCCTTTTTAAGGCCCTTTAGGGCTGACATTTCGAGATTAGTAAGATTGTGTTCCAATTTACGATCTTTCTGTTGCTTCTCAAGATCCAGGACCAGGTGTTTAAAATCCTTCATAACCAATTCATAGAAGATAGGAATGAACCCTCCTTTGTCGGCTAGAGGATAGTATGTAGAACGAGTTTTAAGTCCTGTAGATACACTAGCCTCCAACACCTCCAGGGCATCAACTTCCCCAAGGGCTTCAGTTTGATCATTTAGTAGGCTCATCAGGTTCTTCAGAATGATTTTATCTTGTGGATCATTTAGAAAGAACGAAGCCGTGTGAACGCTATTGGCATCCTTGATATTAAACGACCTGGTTAAGGTTAATTTTCTAATAAATTGGTTAAGATCTCGAAATAGATCTAGGATATCCGGATTCCTAAACGGAGCAAAACTCAGACCCTTGTTGAGTAAGGAGATCTCAGGTGCGGTCAATACATGGGTGGATAGGTTGAAAATTCCAGTTATGGGAGGCATCTCATCTTGTTGGGGTTTGTTTCCCTTTCCTCTCGTTCCCCTGTGGGTGCATCTCTTTTCTTGCTCCCTATTTTGGAAAAAAGTGGGAACGTTTTGGGTCGATCCACAGGGCTCTCTTCTAAAAAATGAGCCTCAACTGGATTATCCCGGTGGAGAACTCTGGGGGGTTTGGGACGCGCTCCTAGTTCCTCATGCTTGGTCCGGGGACCTGACCCCTCCATGGAACCTCGGTCTGTGGTCTCCAATAAGGGGATAAAGTTGGGGTTGTCCTGTCTCCTCCATCGATCACGATGAGGTGTATTGGCGGTATAATGAGTACCTTTCTCTTTCTGATAGTGATTATTTCTGGTACGGTGGTTCTGATTGAAGGAATTGTATGGTTTGGATTGGACAGCTTCAGCATAGGTCTTCGGGCTCCATTGGGGAGTCCTCTTGGATCCATAGGAGCGATTAGCATAGTTGGTACTCCTTTTTCCTTTAGTTGGCTGGAAATGGTCAGGGTATTGACTTCTAGAATCCTTCCTCGGAAAAGGAGTAGTTGTGTCCCTTTTCGATCTCAAGGTCTTTCTTTGCCAATTTCTGATGCAGCCACTTGCATAGTCCTTTAGGTCCCTTGTGTATTTGGTGTTCTTTTTGGTGACCAGGTCTTTCTCAAATCTAATAATCCTATTGTTCATAGTAGTATCCAACTCTGTTATTGAGTCGGGTTGGTCAGTGGTATTGATCTTTGAATGAATTATTTCAATCTCCTTTTCAGTCTTTTTCAATCTGTATTCTCTATACCTAACCAGAATTCTCATGAGTATCATAGAGCAGTTATCTAAGGCTACCAACCATTCATTTTCCAATTCAGAATGGTCCGTAAAAAAAGGTTTCTTGTCAAACCTCAGGCCTCTTGGGATCAGTTTTTGATCAAGATATTTTTCTAACAATGCATGATCCCACCAATCCCTCATCTCAGTTTTAAGTTGTTTCTCTAACTCGAAAAAGAGGGATTTTAGGGAAGGTTCTGATATGTGGGAGGAAAAGTTCTCATCTTTATCTTTTTCTATTAATAAATTTAACCTTCTGCTATTCCTTTCTGTAAGGCTAAGGAGGGGCATAATCGTGACTGAGTGGAAATAAACTATTGAAATCTAAACAGGGAATGGAAAGGCTAATCGGTATACTCAATGTCAGACCAAAACGGCGCTCAGAACACAGAAAACAAAATGTAAATGTAATATGGACTGACAGTGAGAAATAAATATACCCAATGGGATGAAATAACAGTAGGGCTGCGTCACATACAAGGGAGCGACTTATTAAATGAAACCGAAAAGATATAACTGGTATGTGAGCGCTCCAATTAATTATGCAGATCTACATAAAAATCAAGATGAAAATATCAATAAACTTAAAAATGACCAATCTCGCCGAGATCACCACAATGACCACCATAAACCACAATTGAATGTACTGGGTGAGTCTTATCTGAATCAGAATACTCTACACATATATATAAGAGTATAACAAAATATCATTTATTGTATAGTAAACCAATCATAAAAAATGAAACAACATCTCAAAACGTCCAGTATCAGATGTAAACGTGATGAATAGTAAGGGGCCCCTTATTCATATTCTTGTCGACAAAGGACTGATGTAAAAAATCAGAGATGTGCACATTAGCATAAAAACTATATGTGAACTCAAAAAAGTTCAAGCAGTAGGCTCCAGTCCAGTCCGTGAAAAAATATATAAGTGGATAAACGGATAATGCCCAGACGACCAAGCCGTCTTACGGAGAGGGAGCTCAAACACCAGCCAAACACCCTGGTCAAGACTAAGAGGGAAGCGATAGGGATGGCCCCAAAGGTGAAAAAATCACATCCAGATATTGTAATCAGCGATGTCTCACGAGTACAACAGTACCCCTCATTAACAGGTTTTATGGTGTTTTGGAAAGTTACACGGTCAAATATAGAACGTTCCATTTTCAAATTGAAATTTGCCAGATTAGTAATGTTACCTTTGAGACCGTGTGGTAGCCCAGGAATGAGAATTACCCTCATAATGGCATACCATTTGAAAAAGTAGACAAGCCAAGGTATTGCAAGTGGGGTATGTCCAGTCTTTTTTAGTAGCCACTTAGTCACAAACACTGGCCAAAGTTAGCGTTCATATTTGTTTTTGTGTGAAAAAAGCAAAAAACTAATATTTGGCCAGTGTTTGTGACTAAGTGGCTACTAAGAAAGACTGGACATACCCCACTTGCAATACCTCGGGTTGTCTACTTTTGCAAATGGTATGTCATCATGGGGGTAATTCTCATTCCTGGGCTACCATACACTCTCAAAGGCAACATAACCAATCTGGCAAATTGCAATGTTAAAAAAAATGAAATGCAAGCCTTATATGTGACTCTTTAACTTTCCAAAACACTATAAAACCTGTACATGGGGGGTACTGTTATTCTTGGGAGACTTCACTAAACACAAATATTAGTGTTTTAAAACAGTAAAACATATTACAACAATAATCTAGTCCATAAAAGTGCCGTTCGTTTGTAAAAAAAAAAAAAATGCAAAAAACGTCACTTTTACTTAAAATATCATCATTGTAATACAATTTACCAGTTTGAAACACTACTATTTGAGTTCAGCGAAGTCTCCCAAGTAAAACAGTACCCCCGATGTACAGGTTTTATGGTGTCTTGGAGAGTTACAGGGTCAAATATAGTGCTTGCGAATTAAATTCTCTGCACTTTCTCCCTGTGTTGTCAGGCATGTCAATCAAATTTAAATTAATAAAATCACATAATTATGTTAAAAGATTATTTAAATATACACGTAGAATTTTAATATATATGCATTTATAGGTATTTAAATTCTACGTGTATACTAATGTAATCTTTTATGTAATATATATATATATATATATATATATAGAGAATGTAATTCTAAGTGTATTTTGTTACATATATATATATATATATATATATATATTAATAACAAAATACAGTTAGAATGAAATTACATATGAATATATAATTTATATTAAATTTTGTTTCAATATTTCCCATGTGATCGCTCTTTGAGAGCGATCACATGGCCCCCGGGGGCATCATTTGCCGGGGGAGGGCTGCCTGGGCTGTCAGGCAGCCCTCCAGAAGAGGATCGCGGCGGAGGTGAGTAGATCTCATCTCCTGGGGGCTTAAGCCGTTACGGCATTCTATGCCGCTGCAACGGCTTTAAAGCCCTTTAAAGCCGGAACGGCATAGAACGCCGTAACGGCGTTAAGGGGTTAATCTCAATGAAGTGGTCTGTTTGTGGTTTTTGGTTTGTTTTTAGAAACTGCAATGTTTACATTGCAGGGTTAAATGCACCTATAGTGAATATCTTCCAGGGCAGCCACTAGGCAACTCTTTTGCATGACACAGAAAATCATAAGAAAGCACAGAATTCAATGCTTCTCTATGTGAAGCATTTGGATACGTGGAGCATTGGATTGCCCATTGGCTTCAGAGCCAGATGATGTTGCGGAAGCAGACCTAAAACAAACCTGCAAATAGAGCACTATAGTGTTAGAAATACAGGTTTGTATACCTAATGCTATAGTGTTCCTTTAAAAGCATTTTTAGCATTTTCTTACATGTAAATAGGCACCTAGGACACCTTATCGCAATGAAGTGACATGAGTCCAGTGACCCTGTCCTTTTAGTCCTGCAATTGAAAATACAGCCGTTTTGTAGACACGATAATGTTTTCATCTCAAGGCTAAACATGCTTCTAGAGCAGTGATGGCTAACCTTGGCATCATAAATTGTTTCTTGGACTACATTTCCCATGATGCTCAGCTAGCTTTTAGACTCTAAGGGCTAGCTGAGCATCATGAGAAATGTAGTCCAGAAACAACTTATGGTGTCAAGGTTAGCCATCACTGTTCTAGAGGCTGTCTTTCGGACAGCCACTAGAGGCGTTTTCACTACAACGACGGAGTTTAACTCGGTCATGTGACATGCAATATCCATGAGGACTTCAATCATCACCAAATGCTGAACAAGCACAGAGTTTGCTGTGCATGCGTTTCTCATGCATAATGTTTCTCTGTGACAATAATTTGATTGGGAGAGAAGTGTGATATAAAGATGCAGTAGGTAAAGCTTCCGGCTGCAAGGACTGTGATGCAGCACTAGAAAAAAGGTAGGTAAGACCCTTTACTAGATTTACAAGAAACCTCTAATCTAAATTGGGACTGTAACACTATAATGCATGTTTGTATTCCTAACGTTATAGCGTTCCTTTAAGTAATATAGACATGAATAGTATAATGCTCTCACTGCTAAACTGATGGTTCTTTACTAACCAGCAAGCCTTACGCCAGAGTCATCATACCTTGTTGAGCTGGATTTAGTTTCCCCTGATCCCCAGTAATTGGGAATTCCAATGTAATCCATCTTGTGTCTTGCTACCCATGCTTTTACTGTAAAATAAACAAACATACATAAAAATCTGTATAAGCAACGTATGCTCTGATCCACATTTTAGCTCAAGTTGCTCAATTGTAATTATTTTCAATTGCACTGAAAAACATATGATCAATAATTAAATCGCTTAAAAAAAAAAAGCAATCTAGCAACATCCACAGCCAAGAGTTATTGAAGAGAACATGGAAAATTGCTTACTTCTGGTTGCTAACTTTGAAATAAGGGAGCATGGCCCAGGATCATGGCACAATAGAACGATTTTGACACACAGAGACTATGCAAACATTTTTTGGTTAACTCAATGTATAAAGACCTCTAGCTCCTTAACCGAGAATCTTCACTTCTGTAGATATTACACTGAAGTATTACACTGAGTATTACACTGAAGATCATCTGTAATTTCTGCTAAAATTTTTAGATGCAATGCTCACTTTAACTTTAAATACATATAAAAAAAAATGGAAAACCAAATCACCCAATAAAAACATGGTTTCATATCTCCCAACTGTCCCTATTTAGCAGAGACAAATCCCTCCATCCCACTTTTCTATCCTAATGTCCCTCTTTTCTTGGAGCTCCATATTGTTTGTGTGACTGAGTGTATAACAGAACTTCACAGCAATAATACTCCCAGTAATGTGTATTTAAAGGAACACTATGGGATCAGGAACATAAACATGTTATCCTGACTCTATAGAATAAAACACGATGTAGGCCCTCTGCCCCCTCCCTCCCTTTGCCCTTATTAATACAATGATATCTTACCTTTATTTCTGTCTGCTAGTGCTGGCTCTACCCCATAGGAAAGCATTTGCTGAGACTGTCAATTCTGATGATCTCAGCCAAGGGGGCAGGATGGGGGCGGAGCCAAACACTGCTCAATTAGCATCTCCTCATAGAGATGCATTGAATCAATTGAATTTAATCAATGCAAATCTATGAGGAAAGAGGGTGGAGACACTGAATGTCGCAGCACTGCCCCAGGAAGCACCTCTAATAGTCATCTGAGGAATTGACACTGGAGGCGTCTATAGGCTGTAATGTAAACACTGCCTTTTCTCTGAAAAGTCAGTGTTTACAGCAAAAAGCCTGCAGGGACTGTCTATACTCACCAGAGCAACTACATTAAGCTGTAGTTGTTCTGGCGACTATAGTGTCCCTTTAAACTACAATAAATGTGTTTAGCAATCCGTCTTTGTAACTAAAATACAGTGTTGTTGTTCTTCTAAATTATATTTTATTTGCATATATTGTTATTAGTATGTCATACATTTTTCAGAGCATTCCCACCTGCACTACCTCTAGAATTAAAGTGCCCCTCTAGTATTTTGGAAGCTATGTAGTTTGTCTTTCTCCTTCTTTGTTTGCGGTGTTTCCTCTTCGCCATTGATTATCTCAGCAAACACAAAGATATATCAGGAAAGTTTGGGGGAGTTCCCTATACTGACTAACAGTGGTTAATGCAAGAAGGTATATAGCAATGATGTAAAGGATGAAGGTATTTAATTGCTAAATAGTGGTAAATAGTGATGTACCGAACTGTCCACCGGCGAACAGTTCCCGGCGAACTTAGCGTGTTCGCGTTTGCCGCGGCGGGCGGACACATGCGCAGTTCGATCCGCCCACTATTCGTCATCATTGGGCAAACTTTGACCCTGTGCCTCTCGGTCAGCAGTTACATTCCAGCCAATCAGCAGCACTCCCTCCCTTCCACACCCTCCAACCTCCCTACCAGCATCCATTTTCGATTCATTCTGAAGCTGCATGCTTAGTGAGAGGAGGGAAAGTTTAGCTGCTGCTGATTAGATAGGGAAATTGATAGGGTATTCAGTGTCCACTACAATCCTGAAGGACTCATCTGATCTCTGCTGTAAGGACAGCACCCCAAAAAGCAATTTTTAGGGCTAGAACATCAGGCTGCTTTTTTTTTTCTGTGTAATGTAATTGCAGGTGCCTGCCTGCCAGCTTCTGTGTGAGGTTCACAGTGGATACTGTGCCCACTTGCCCAGTGCAACCACTCATATCTGGGGTCACAATAGCTTAAGCTTTAGATTTATAAAAAATAATTTGTTTTCACTGTAATAGAAGAGCAGTTGCCTGCCTGCCAGCTTCTGTGTCAGGCTGGATGCCTTGCCCATTTGCACAGTCAGTGCCACAACTCATATCTGTTTTTACAATAGCTTAAGCTTTAGATTTCAAAAAAAAATTATATTTTTTCCACTGTAATAGAAGAGCAGTTGCCTGCCTGCCAGCTTCTGTGTGAGGTTCACAGTGGATACTGTGCCCTCTTGCCCAGTGCCACCACTCATATCTGTTTTTACAATAGCTTAAGCTTTAGATTTAAAAAAATAAAAAAAAATTCACTGTAATAGAAGAGCAGTTAGTTGTCTGCAAGCGTCTGGGTGTCAGGCCTCCTTCAGCGTGTGCTCTGCAGACCTGTGCCAGCGTACTTTGACAGTTGCCACTCATATCTGGTGTCTCTGTAGCGTGCTTTTACAAAGAAAAAAGGTTTCCAGTGTAAGCTAATAGCAGCCAGTCAGTGTCTTTCAAGCGGCTCTGTCAGGCCTACAGTGTGTGCTCTGCAGAACTGTTCCAGTGCAGATTGCCAATCATATCTGGTATCTCTATAGCGTGCTTTTACAAAGAAAAAAGGTTTCCAGTGTAAGCTAATAGCAGCCAGTCAGTGTCCTTCAAGCGGCTCTGTCAGGCCTACAGTGTGTGCTCTCCAGAACTGTTACAGTGCACATTGCCAATCATATCTGGTGTCTCTATAGCGTGCATTTAAAACCAACATTTTTTTTTCACTGTTATAGATTGAATAGCAGTTACTTGTCTTCAAGCGGTTGTGTCAGGCCTACAGTGTGTGCTCTGCAGAACTGTTACAGTTCACATTGCCAATCATATCTGGTCTCACAGTAGCTTGCAAGCATAGTACCACTAATACCCAAAAAAATGACAGGCAGAGGCAGGCCACCCCGCAGGGGCCGTCGTGGTCGTGGTGCTGTGATTCTCTTTTGCCCTAGAATAATGCCCAGTTTTCAGAAGCCACGTACCCTGAACTTGAAAAGTTCTGAGGACATAGTTGACTGGCTAACACAGGACACCCAATCTTCTACAGCCTCCGCTCGGAACCTTGACGCACCATCCTCCTCCAGCTTAGCTTCAGGCACCTCTCAAGATACCACTCACCCGCCTGCCGCCACCACCAAAACTAGCACCACAGCCGCTTTAATTGGTATGTCAGCGGAGTTATTCACACACCCGTTTGAAGAAATGAGTGATGCGCAACCATTATTGCTAGAGGATGTAGATAACAGGGATATGTCTCAGGCAGGCAGCATTAAACACATGGAGGTACGGTGTGATGATGATGATGTTGTACCCGCTGCTGCTTCCTTTTCAGAGTTGTCAGATACAAGCGAAGCGGTTGATGATGACGATGCGTCCATGGATGTCACGTGGGTGCCCGCTCGGCAAAAAGAAGAACAGGGCGAAAGTTCAGATGGGGAGACAGAGAGGAGGAGGAGACGAGTTGGAAGCAGGGGGGGGGGGGTCGTCGCAAGGAGCTAGTGGCACAGTCAGACAGCATGCATCGGCACCCGGGGTCAGCCCGACAGCACGCCAATCAACGCATGCTGTGTCCACCACCAGAATGCCGTCATTGCAGAGCTCAGCAGTGTGGCATTTTTTTTGTGTGTCTGCCTCTGACAACAGCGATGCTTTTGCAACCTGTGCCAAAGGAAACTGAGACGTGGGAGGTCCAACACCCACCTAGGTACAACTGCTTTGCGTAGGCACATGATCTCACATCACAAACGCCTATGGGATCAACACATGAGTACAAGCAGCACGCCTACTCTAAGCCGCCATCCTCCTCCTGGTCCAGCATCTTCAGCCACGTCAACCACTGCTGTCCTCCTTGCCCCCTCTCAACCATCCGCCACTCCGTCTCCTGCCTTGAGCAGTTCCCGCTCATCTGCCCACAGTCATGTGTCTGTCAAGGACATGTTTGAGCGTAAGAAGCCAATGTCACCAAGTCACCCCCTTGCCCAGCGTCTGACAGCTGGCTTGTCCGAACTATTAGCCCGCCAGCTTTTACCATACAATCTGGTTGAGTCTGAGGCGTTCAAAAAATTTGTAGCTATTGGGACACCGCAGTGGAAGGTACCCGGCCGGAATTTCTTTTCACAAAAGGCAATCCCCAACCTGTACTCGATTGTGCAAAAGGAAGTCATGGCATGTCTGGCACACAGTGTTGGGGCAAGGGTCCATCTGACCACTGATACCTGGTCTGCAAAGCATGGTCAGGGCAGGTATATCACCTACACTGCGCATTGGGTAAACCTGCTGACGGCTGACAAGCATGGAATGCGTGGCATTGCAGAGGAGTTGGTGACACCGCCACGACTTGCAGGCAGTCCTGCTGCCACCTCCTCTACTCCATCCTCTTCCATAACCTCCTCTTGTCCTCTTGTGCTGCTGCGTCTTTCTCCACATCAACGGCACCCCCCCAGCTCCCCAGGTACTATTCCACATCCCGGATACGGCAGTGTCACGCCGTCTTGGGTTTGACTTGCTTGAAAGCAGAGAGTCACACCGGACAAGCACTCCTGTCCGCCCTGAACGCACAGGTGGAAAAGTGGCTGACTCCGCAGCAACTGGATATCGGCAAAGTGGTGTGTGACAACGGAAAAAATTTGATAGCGGCATTGAAGTTGGGCAAGTTGACACGTGCCGTGCATGGCACATGTGTGTAATCTGATCGTACAACGCTTTGTGCATAAGTACACAGGCTTACAGGACGTCCTGAAGCAGGCCAGGAAGGTGTGTGGCCATTTCAGGCGTTCCTACACGGCCATGGCTAACTTTGCCGATATCCAGCGGCGAAACAACATGCCAGTGAGGCGCTTGATTTGCGACAGCCCTACACGTTGGAATTCAACACTCCTAATGTTCGACCGCCTGCTCCAACAAGAAAAAGCTGTTAATGAATATTTGTATGACAGGGGTGCTAGGACAGCCTCTGGGGAGCTGGGAATTTTTTTGCCACGTTACTGGACGCTCATGCGCAATGCCTGTAGGCTCATGCGTCCTTTTGAGGAGGTGACAAACCTAGTCAGTCGCACTGAAGGCACCATCAGCGACATCATACCATTTGTTTTCTTCCTGGAGCGTGCCCTGCGAAGAGTGCTGGATCAGGCCGTAGATGAGAGTGAAGAGGAAGAGTTGTGGTCACCATCACCACCAGAAACAGCCTTATCAGCATCGCTTGCTGGACCTGCGGCAACGCTGGAAGAGGATTGTGAGTAAGAGGAGTCAGAGGAGGAATGTGGCTTTGAGGAGGAGGAGCAAGACCAAACACAACAGGCATCCCAGGGTGCTCGTTGTCACCTATTTGGTACCCGTGGTGTTGTACGTGGCTGGGGGGAAGAACATACCTTCAATGACATCAGTGAGGAGGAGGAACGGGAAATGAGTAGCTCGGCATCCAACCTTGTGCAAATGCCTGCCTGTTGAGGGACCCTTGTATAAAAAGGCTGAAGGAGAACGACCTGTACTGGGTGTCCACGCTACTAGACCCCCGGTATAAGCAGAAAGTGGTGGAAATGTTACCGAATTACAACAAGTCGGAAAGGATGCAGCATTTGCAAAATAAATTAAAAAGTATGCTTTACACAGCGTATAAGGGTGATGTCACAGCACAACGGGAATCTAACAGGGGGAGAGGTGGAAGTCATCCTCCTCCTCCCACGACCACGACGGCAAGGACAGGACGCTTTAAAGACGTGTTGTTGATGGAGGACATGCGGACCTTTTTAAGTCCTACGCATCGCCACAGCCCTTCGGGATCCACCCTCAGAGAGCGACTCGACCGACAGGTAGCAGACTACCTCGCCTTAACTGCAGATATCGACACTCTGAGGAGCGATGAACCCCTTGACTACTGGGTGTGCAGGCTTGTCCTGTGGCCTGAGCTATCCCAATTTGCGATAGAACTTCTGGCCTGCCCCGCTTCAAGTGTCCTGTCAGAAAGGACCTTCAGTGCAGCAGGAGGTATTGTCACTGAGAAGAGAAGTCGCCTAGGTCAAAAAAGTCTAGATTACCTCACCTTTATTAAGATGAATGAGGGATGGATCCCGAAGGGACTGACACTGGGCGATACATTCGATTAAAAAAGGCCTGATGAGATGAGCTGCCTTGGGCTAAAAATGGTCCACACGCTGCTGTATTTTAGCTCTGAATGACGTTTGACTTGCGTGACTTATCCGCCACCAACTAGGGTTCAAGCCGCCATGTTTTAGGGCACTTTCTGCCTGTGAAACAAACATCAATTTTTCTGGCCGCTGCTACAGCAGCGGCTGCAACAATACCAAATTTTTCAAGCATGTGTACATGCCTAATTGTTAGGCCCACTGGTGCAGCACTGTGGCTTCAAAAACCAAACCAAAAAAAAATCCTCCCAGATGGCACCAATATACCAGTGGTCTAAGCATCTTCCAACCTTGGCCTAAAAAAGGGAGGTGATTCCACAATTAAAATCGCTGCCATATACACGTCCACTGATAGGAGATGCGGAAGGTATTAAACTGATCAGAACAATACTAAACTCACCACTCCTATCTGGTGGCACATTAGCTTGCCCGCGCAGTGCCAAAAATTTAAAGTAAGAGAACCGACCAAGCATCTTCTTCCATCTCCCTGTTACATAAATCAATGCCATATCCATAGAAATTGTACATAATATCCAGGAGAGCTTTACAGGGCCAAATCTTGTCGCCTGTTGAAAGAGGTGACCTTGCTCGGGTCCCAGGTGTGCGGTTCCTAAAATGGCTGCCATATACACGTCCACTGATAGGAGACGCGGAAGGTATTAAACTGATATGAACAATACTCCACTCCTATCAGTAGGTCCCCCCCATTGTGATTAATGCCCCCCACCCACCACGCAGGGGTGGGGCCCGGGGGGGAGGAAAGTAGGTCCCCCCCATTGTGATTTATGGCCTCTACCCACCGCGCAGGGGTGGGGGCCAAGGGGGGGAGGACAGTAGGTCCCCCCCCCCCATTGTGATTTATGGCCCCCACCCACCGTGCAGGGGTTGGGGAGGACAGTAGCTCCCCCCAGTGTGTATCAGGGTCCCTGAGGACAGGTGTTAATCCATACCTGCCAAGTGACCCTATGTAGGGGGAATAGTCTCTATTCTGCTCTGTGTCAGTGTGTATCATGGTCTCAGTAGGCGGGGAACAGTCTCTATTCTGCTCTGTGTCAGTGTGTATCAGGGGTTTTGAGGACAGGTGTCAATCCATATCTGCCAAGTGACCCTATGTAGGGGGAACAGTCTCTATTCTGCTCTGTGTCAGTGTGTATCAGGGGTTTTGAGGACAGGTGTCAATCCATATCTGCCAAGTGACCCTATGTAGGGGGAACAGTCTCTATTCTGCTCTGTGTCAGCGTGTATCAGGGGCTTTGAGGACAGGTGTCAATCCATATCTGCAAATGACCCTATGTAGGGGGAACAGTCCCTATTCTGCTCTGTGTGAGAAAGAGGAACGGGAAATGAGTAGCTCGGCATCCAACCTTGTGCAAATGGGGTCTTTCATGCTGTTGTGCCTGTTGAGGGACCCTTGTATAAAAAGGCTGAAGGAGAACGACCTGTGCTGGGTGTCCACGCTACTAGACCCCCGGTCTCTATTCTGCTCTGTGTCAGTGTATATCATGGTCTCTGAGGACGGGGAACAGTCTATTCTGCTCTGTGTCAGTGTGTATCAGGGGTTTTGAGGACAGGTGTCAATCCATATCTGCCAAGTGACCCTATGTAGGGGGAACAGTCCCTATTCTGCTCTGTGTCAGTGTGTATCAGGGGTTTTGAGGACAGAAGTCAATCCATATCTGCCAAGTGACCCTATGTAGGAGGAACAGTCCCTATTCTGCTCTGTGTCAGTGTGTATCAGGGGCTTTGAGGACAGGTGTCAATCCATACCTGCCAAGTGACCCTATGTAGGGGAACAGTCTCTATTCTGCTCTGTGTGAGGAGGAGGAACGGGAAATGAGTAGCTCGGCATCCAACCTTGTGCAAATGGGGTCTTTCATGCTGTCGTGCCTGTTGAGGGACCCTTGTATAAAAAGGCTGAAGGAGAACAACCTGTGCTACGTGTCCACGCTACTAGACCCCCGGTCTCTATTCTGCTCTGTGTCAGTGTGTATCAGGGATCCTTAGGATAGGTGTCAATCCATATCTGCCAAGTAACCCTATGTAGGAGGAACAGTCCCTATTCTGCTCTGTGTCAGTGTGTATCAGGGATCCTTAGGA
Source organism: Pelobates fuscus (assembly GCF_036172605.1). Lineage (NCBI taxonomy): Eukaryota > Metazoa > Chordata > Amphibia > Anura > Pelobatidae > Pelobates > Pelobates fuscus. The sequence continues at coordinate 375,779,974 of NC_086318.1, read as the reverse complement.
TAGGTGTCAATCCATATCTGCCAAGTGACCCTATGTAGGAGGAACAGTCCCTATTCTGCTCTGTGTCAGTGTGTATCAGGGGTTTTGAGGACAGGTGTCAATCCATATCTGCCAAGTGACCCTATGTAGGGTGAACAGTCCCTATTCTGCTCTGTGTCAGTGTGTATCAGGGGCTTTGAGGACAGGTGTCAATCCATACCTGCCAAGTGACCCTATGTAGGGGGAACAGTCTCTATTCTGCTCTGTGTGAGGAGGAGGAACGGGAAATGAGTAGCTCGGCATCCAACCTTGTGCAAATGGGGTCTTTCATGCTGTCGTGCCTGTTGAGGGACCCTCGTATAAAAAGGCTGAAGGAGAACGACCTGTTCTGGGTGTCCACGCTACTAGACTCCCGGTATAAGCAGACAGTGGCGGAAATGTTACCGAATTTCAAGTCGGAAAGGATGCAGCATTTGCAAAATAAATTAAAAAGTATGGTTTACACAGCGTATAAGGGTGATGTCACAGCACAACGGGAATCTAACAGGGGAAGAGGTGAAAGTCATCCTCCTCCTCCCACGACCACGCCATACCTGCCAAGTGACCCTATGTAGGGGGAACAGTCCCTATTCTGCTCTGTGTCCGTGTGCATCAGGGTCTCTGAGGACAGGTGTCAATCCATATGTCAAGGTGTCAATATGTCATATGTCAGGTGTCAATCCATATCCATTGTGATTTAGGAATGTTAGGTGATTTCTGCCCTTTATGGATTAAAAGCAGACTCTGCATCAACTGTGTAATTTTCCATGGGAGTTTTGCCATGGATCCCCCTCCGGCATGCCACAGTCCAGGTGTTAGTCCCCTTGAAACAACTTTTCCATCACTTTTGTGGCCAGAAAGAGTCCCTGTTGGTTTTAAAATTCGCCTGCCCATTGAAGTCTATGGCGGTTCACAAGCATTTGAGTAAGTTCGCGTTCGCCGTTCGCGAACCGAAAATTTCGGGTTCGCGACAACACTAGTGGTAAATATAGAGATGTGGATTTTGGGATTTAATTTTATATTTCAAACCTCAGAAACACATATTTGTTACATTTAATGGATAAAGTAAACATCAAAAATTTAAATATGTTAAATGTTAAAAATCCTGGAAATCAATGTTTCCCCATAAAAAAAATTAAGCAGTTAGCATGGACTTCAAAACAGCATTACTTATAAGATAAAAATAAAAAAAGAAACAAAGTCTAAATTTTTATGCAGGGCTTACACTAGGTCAGTTTTCATTTGCTTCCCTACCTTTTTTGCACGTCAGTACACCACATTATAATTGTTAGCAGTAAGCCATACTTACTTTGATTATCTTTTGCTGCTCTTTGATAAAATTTCAGTTCACAAAACAAAGGTCCATTTTCATGGTATTCCTAAAAAATTTATTGGTAAACGTTTAGTATCAGATCATACATAAAAGGGTAGTTTGTTTAAACAGGGTTGTGTTTGTACATAAATGAACAAAGAATTTGAGAAATTAGGTATGTTTATACTATTTTTAATATATTATTATTCAAAAGTATTCTGCTCATATTCTCATAACTCGTCAGGAATTTGACAATAACAAAAGACAATCTAAGCACCATACACGCAACAGTACACAAACACTACGTTTGTAGTACCAGAAAGCCCCCCTGGCTCTGCCCCATGGCTATGTATTAAACCATTTTGAGTGAGAATGTACAGAAACCCTCCAAAAGCTACTATTAATGAAATAATTCTAAATATGTGTTAGGGGGAGGTATATTTCCTTGCAGACTAGGCTTGAATTCAGTGGAAATGCTGGGGAAGCTGACCTGAGTTGAAAATTGGAAGTGCTATTTCTTTAATGTGCCATATTTAGGGTTATAGGGATACTATAAGTGCCAGGAATACAATTTGTATTCCTGGCTCTGTAGCATCCCGTCCCCCCAACACAGTGAATAAAAGGTTAAGGAGGAGCCTGGTTGCCCGCCTGCTGCCTTTAGACTATGGCCCATTGTTGAAACGCTTGATTTTCCTCTGCAAAGACACGAAAGCCGGGTCATTCGGTACTTGCCCTATTTGAACAGTGATACCCCAGACTTTGGCTCCATGGCAATTGAACTGTATGTATGTGATCTGAGCGCCATTCAGTAATAATGTGAGCTCAGATCTAAGCTATCTGGTGATATGTTGAATGTACCTGTTTTATGCAATAGCTGCACAGTTATATATTTTTATGTATTTTATTGTCTTTTGCTACCATGTGTTCAATGGAGTTTTGCCTCTGTCCTTGGGGATACTTGGATTACTTCCCAATTATCTCCAGGATAGAAGACTCTATGGAACTGGTTTTGGGCAGAAAAGCCATGCTTCATTTGGTCACAAAGGACTTTGATCTATCTTTTGAACCACTGGACCAATTTGGATGATTTTGACATATGTTTGTATTTAGAGTATTCTGATTCTGAAAATGTAAATTTATGTGAACGTGATGTATACATTTAAAGTTACAATACATGTGTAAAAACTGTATTTCTCTGCCTGTGATAATTACATTAACCCATTGTGTTCAGTAATTATAACACAGGCAGAGGGGAGGATTTTGTGTGGGAGTGTCTGAGTGTATTGTACGTATTGATTGGTTGTTCTGCAAAACCCTGTGGGCAGTACTATGTTTGTAAAATGTGCATAAAAGCAGAGTGTTTGATTAAAAGCTTCAGTTCTACTTCACCCTCAATTTGGAGTCCTGTCTCTTATTGGGGGAATCTGCTACAAGCGATTGCTATGCTCTGCATATTCCCTTGCTATAATCATTCCTAAGCTCTTTTAAGAGCTTGTTCCTGCTTCGCTCTCTGAAGGAGTCTACGGTGGTTATGGTGTCTGCTGGAGTGCTTGGAGCCCTCAGGAAGTGCTAGGAGCACGCTTCAACGGAGGTACCCAGTCATAATGTAGTGGTTCTGGTGTTTATAGCCTGTCCATTCAGGTTTTTCAATGTAAACACTGCCTTTTTAGAAAAAAGGTGTTTACATTGATGCCCAGTGATACCTATAGTGGCCGTTACTCAGATGGCCACTAAAGGGTTTCCTATCTCAGTGTTGCACAGTGTACAGCACCTACATTTAGTGTCTCCACACTCTACATGGAATCGCTGAATATTACCAAGAGAGATGCATTGATTCAATGTATCTCTATGAGGAGAAGTCAATTGTAGCAGTGTTTTGCAGCGCATACACAATAGTCACCCAATACTTTCATAAAGGAAAGCATTAGATTGGCTGAGATAATCAAGCTTGATTATCTCAGCCATAGAGGCAAGGTTAGTCGTGGGGAAACCAGCACGGCATGGGAATACAAGATGAGAAAAACCACCAATCCCAAGCAATCGGAGAGGGGCTGGTAACCTCAACACACACATACTCTGACAGACACACAAACCATAACACACACATACACTGACAGGCACAGACACAAAGACATGGACATACACTCACAAATTATTGTTTGTTTTTATTTTATTCCACCCCCTACCCTTGGGAGACCTGGAATGGATCGACTTTCTCTTGGGGGAACGGGCTCACAAATCTCAGGCGCCAGGACAAAACTTGTAGTTGCCATGGCAACCTGGGGCCCGGGATCTGTCAAACCTTGTGTTAATGGAATACTGAATTTACCAAAACTACTTCAATAGATTTATGTGGTTATGGAGCGGAGTCCTGTATCACTTCTAAACTCATTCACCATTTTTCTGAAATGCTTAGTACCCAGCAATCTGAAGCCCAGCCTCCAATGACAAAATGGTAGAGGTGGAACTATGCTCTGTTTCATGTCATAACAGGGTTAGTGGGTAGTGGTAGACTGAAAGTGTGAGCTCAGCCCTCTCTGCCAACTACTAACTCAATCCCTGGTTTAAATTGGTGTAATGCAAGGGAGAAGAATCGCGCACTGACAATAGGCTTTCAGCTGCTGAGCAGAGAATCTTTACTAAACTTTAAACTGCTTAGCGGCAATGCAGGACTCTGCGACCACAGACTCCAGACATCTTTACCTCTTCAACCCATTGAAGTTGTTATGGTGCCTGAACTGTTTCTTTAATGCTGTGGGTGTAGGGTAAATGCAGCATGGTGCGTGGTTAATACTGCAGATGTGGAGGGTATAAATATAGGTTTTTAATTTTCTCAACTTTAGATTCTACTGATAAGTTAGTAATATGAAATAGTACAAAGTATACTATTTACCTTTTCTTTTACATGCATATAAAAAACAACTGTATATATACACATATATTACCACTTTTACGACATGCGCAGCATCATTAGTAACTGGTTTATCACGCCCAGGAGAAGCTGAAACAAACACACAAATAAACAAATGACTTAATTTTTTTTTCTCACAATAAATATAACACCACATATGATTTAATGGTTTTACTCCTTACCCTGTGAGGGTGCCACTACTTGCACCATAACCACTACAGCAGGATGTAGGTGGTATGGTGCTTAAGAGTGTTCCTTTAAACTAAATTATTCATGTGAATTGAAACTGAACAGTAATATTTTGGAAGAAATGATCCAACTCAAAATGTTTCAATTAATATTTCAATTCACCACAAGTCAGTGTTTAGAGAATAAACCCCAGGGTATGTAATGATTCCTGTGGAGAATTGGGTAGGCATCAATGAAGTTCAAGGTAGAACTCTCTCTTGAAGTCAATAGTACAGTTTCTATTTCAGACAATATTATCAGAAAAAGCCACGGGCTTTAAAATTCACTCGCCAGCTGCTTTAAAAAAAATAAAAGGGTCCCTGCCTGGGTTCTCCACTCCAACCAATATATCCAAAAGACAGTGTACACTCACAGGATCTCTTAAATCACAGTTTAAAGTGCAATTAGTAAGGATCAACATTTCAGTCCACATACAGGGACTTTTTTCAAGATGAAAAAAACCAAAACCCAACAAAAAAAACAAAGCACATTCCCCTAGTTACCAGCATGATAATAACATGAAGATTTCACTTCTTCATTGCCCAGGATAATATATATGTCACAAGGAACCTTTAATTAAGTGATACTAAACAGGTTAATTTAAATATTTTGGCAGGATAATGAGGAAGTAAAACTTCCTCATAATCAAGACTGCAGCAGAGGGGGATGGGATACGGGTGCTGTGCAAACCTGTGTTGTTTTCAGTTTGTTTAGGGTCCAGCATCAGCATGCTTCCCTATGAATAGCATTGGATTAACTGCTTCTTCTGGTGGATCACTGCTAATGCTGTGCGTGCACCATGTGTCCCCATTGCTTCTTGCTATCTGGGCATAAAACAAGCTTGATAATTTCTCCAGAAGAGAATTGAGCTGCAGAGAGGAAACTGTACTGGTGCTAGAATAAATGGTATAATGACTTTTAAAAAAACTCATATTTAAAAATGTGAATGCCCCCAAAAATCTAGTTAGCACGTCATTGGAAAGCTGTATTGGTGCCTAGCAAGGCCAACATTTTTGATCTTTTAACTAATAGCTATAATGCGTTTCATGCACAGCTTGAACTAGCAGTACCTGAGCCATATATGAGAAAGTTTGGAACCCTGATGCAGAACCTTTCTTCTACATTGATACATTGGGTGAGGGCTCCTGCACGGACTGCAGGCATACATGGTAATGAGTACTTAATACTTTACTCGATATGAATGCATCTATTAATTTTTCTATTTTGATAATACAGAGAGAGATTGAATGTTTATTTTGTGTAATAACTACTATGCAACATATCTATATAAGAATATATATATATATTCTAGAAAAAAGTTTGAACACTTTGGTTTATTAAGAACACTTATGGTTTATTAACAAATTAAAGCTGGTTACTAAATATTATGCAAGTTTTCCATGCCACAGTTAGGTGGAGATATCTCCGATAGGTCTCTAAGCTCAACAAATGACGTGTCCTGGTTCAAAATTATCACTTGCCACTAACCATTGGTGAGCGAAAATTTTGCCCTGGCGAGTTGAAACTCACCTCTTAAAAAAGGTATGCTATGGCTTGTAGTGGCAAGTAACTTTTAATGTCTGGCTAGTAACATGAGACCACAAAGAATTGCATATTTACCCAAATATATTAAACCAAATCCGCCTTCTCCAATAGTCTTGCCTAATGTCCATTCTTTTTTATTTGTGTCTGTTAGGATCAATCCTTCTGGCAGAGGAGCAGGCAGTTTTCTTCTTTGATTCTTTGGAGGCATTTATTCCTGAAATACTAAATTAAGAATGCAAATATCTTAATGTCATAATTAATGAAATATTAACTGGCATATATAAAACCATCATAACAGTGTACTAGTGCTTAGAGAGTGTTTTAGCATTCAGTGTTTAAAGGGTTACTCTAGCTACCTCGACCACTTTGGTGATTTGAAGTAGTCATGGTGGCAAGAGTCAGTATGTACAGTGTTTCTGCTTGATACACCTCACATACAGAGATATCAGTAAGTGTTATTACTGCAAGTTGCAGAACTCTGTTCTAGGCTGCCTAATGTCACTTCTGTGCATAAATCAAGTCTTTTGCCGTCTCGCAATGCACGCTGACAGCAGACACTAAAAGCTTCCCCTTGCAAGCAGTGACCCTGCAAGGAGAAGCTCGCTCTCCCCTCCTGCCTCCTTCCATCACTTGTATGTTTTTGTATGCAGCTGCACACTTACTTGAACACCCCTGAGGAAGTCTGCGCAAGCGGACAAAACGCTTAGGGTCAATTTTACATTGTCATTTAGGAGAAGTTCCCCTTACTGTGGATCAAGCACAAGTACAGCTTGTAGATGTGCCTTTTATTATTTGGAAATTTGTAAGTGCAATATTATTAAAGATAATGCTTTTAAATGTTATACAGTTTCGCACTATATTTGTCACTTGATTTCCATTTACATATCACCGAAAAGAATTGGGAGCTGAAACATCAATGGATCCCTGACACAGCGATTATATGTTCTGCCTGCGAACTACATGCGTGTGTGAGTGCAATAGCCCACCTTTTAATTATATTGTGTTTTAAAGTGTATTACACTATATGTGATATTTGTATTGTCGATTTTTTTTTGTGGTTTTACAGCTATAGTCTTAGCCCGGCTATTTCAGAATAAAGTTTCCCATTACTAGTGCAATTTGCTACAATTTTACACGTTTAGCAAATAACCCTGGGTATGTAGCCTGTAGGGCTGCTGCTAAAACAAAATACGGTTTGCTGTTCCCACGTTTTTCACTGCTCCCATTGCGTCAAAATATGAATAAATTGGTCAAGCACTATTTTATGAATCTGCTAGAATTTTTGGAACTGTCATTCTATAGCTTAAAATAGGACATAATATTTGCAACAGATTTGATTGACTTTTTTTTATTTATTTTTTACACTAATTGTAAACCATGTATTACAAATATTTTATTCTACAACAGCCACTACCACTCACAAACTCATTGCTGGACACACACATAAAGTCTGTTCACTGAAAAAAATTTTTTTAGTGATCTGAAAAACAGATGCAATATGGTTGAAGATTTGAACATGATTAGAGCATAAACACTTTACTACTGAAATTACCTATATTTATGTATTGAAATGGATACTGTATATCTTATTTTCAGAGGGAAAATCACCTCCTTCCCCTTCCCCTGAAAAGAAAAAATAATATAAACAAGAAGGATCTTATAGGCAGCTATTCAATGAATGAAGCTCTCAACACCACTCATGTTTACAGGATCGATCCCTGAGCAGCCAAATCCCATTACCACACACCCCTCTCTAACTTATACCATAACTAACTAACATACTATAACTACCATAACTCAGAACATTTAACTATTTCAATGCTAGGCAGCATCAACAAGCTGGTTTAGCCTCCAAAGAGTCACTTAGCCTTCAAATATCGCAAACAATGCTATACACTATTGCCATGTGACAACACTGCTTCCAAGTGCTGGATAACTGACCTATGGACAACAATAGTAGCGCGATATCTTCACTTACTGCAACATTCGAAAACTTGAAAGAAGTCACGTGAAACGAAACTAAAAGGTAATCATCACGTGATCATGGTGACTGGTTAGGGAACGTCGACAAAATTACAATCGACTGTAGCTAAGGGACTGTCTCTAATCTCACCGGATATGCAAAGCAATATTGATTCCAGGGTATTTGTCTTTTAATCGGGACTCTGTCTTGTATTTAGTTTTAATCACTTACATTAAAGACAGGGCAGTTAATTAACGTAAAATAGTTATCAGAGTAGGTTTAAGGATTATAATAGTGTAGTAAAGCCATATGTGTAGAAAGGTACCCCACAGAGCTTGCTATCTTGTAAAGCAAATTGTGCACATACACATGTATGTAACGTTTCAACATGAAAATAAAATAATCTTCCAAACGTGAAATGTAAAATATTCAGAAATTGTGAAAGAGAGAATACATGAACAACTGTTCCTTAATTCTGTAGAAGGTACAGGACATTTTACTCCGGGTTTATACAATAATAAGGTTCAAATGGGCAAACTGTGAGTATAGTATTTTTTTGAAAATAGTTAAAAACGCTCCGTGTCACATGGGTTAGTTATGTGGCGGCTGGCCAGAGCTTGCTAGTCAATAAAATAAATAAATAAACAAATAAATAAAAATTAAATCAAGGCCAATAAGACCCCCATGTTACTATAATGGAGGTACAATAAATAGCTGTATTATACCTCTCTATGTCCCCACCTGCCGCATCTATTATCACGTTTAACTAGCTACTGGGCAGCCATTAAGATGATGATGCCTGTGAAATAATTTAATTTAATAGTCACCCGTGCCCCCACCTGTGGTAATAGGGGGAGGGGGGATGCACATGTCTACCTTATGTCTCTCCCACCCAAATCTGTAGTCAGCAGGTGGGGGGACTATTATCAGGGCCGGTGCAAGGATTTCTGCCGCCCTAGACAAAGATCCATTTTGCCGCCCCCTCATGTCACTCACTCACTGGCAGACACACAGACACACACACTCACTGACAGATACACAGACACTTACTGACAGACACGCACACACAGACACTAACTGACAGACATACACTCACTCACTAACAGACATACACAGACACTCACTGACATACACTCACTCACTGACAGACACACACATACACACACACTCACTGACAGACACACACACAGACAAACACTCACTCACTGACAGACACAGACACTCACTGACAGACATACACTCACTCACTGACAGACAGACACACACGCTCACTGACAGACACACACACACATTCACTGACATACATACATACACTCACTGACATACATACACTCACTCACTGACAGACACACACAGGCAGACACTCACTGACAGACACACACACTGACAAACACTCACACTCACTGACACATATACACACAGGCAGACACTCAATGACATACATACACTCACTCACTGGCATACACTCACTAACAGACACACACACTGACAGTCAAACACTCACAGACACACACACAGGCAGACACTGACTGACATGCATACACTCACTGACAGACAGACAGACACACACACACACACAGGCAGACACTCACTGACAGACACACACACACGCACACTGACAGTCAAACACACACACACAAACACACAGGCAGACATTCACTGACATACATACATTCACTCATTGACAGTCAAACACTATAAGATATGTGTTATACCTGTAAATACAGACCAATTTTAATCTATTTTAATTTAATGGAAACAGCTGACATAAAAACAATATATAAACATTTTAAAGGTTATTCCACTGGGAATATTATCATAAAACTTTGAAGCTTTAATTTCTGAAGTTTCAGCAGCTCGTCTAAAAGAATTAAAGGGATTATTTTTTATGATTAGATGCTTTGCACAATAGGGATGTTACATTTTCTATAGCATGCCGGCAACTTGCTCTCACCCACAATGATATTTTGTATCACTCTCATGGCATTTAATACTGGCATTTTCAAATTAACATGTTTTCCAGCTTCAAACGTATCTTTAAATATCATTGCTAAATTTGCACGGGTGATATAGCTTCATAGCATAAACAACATGAATAGCAAGATGCCAGCTTTAGAACAAAGAAATCTGTTTGCTTTTCCAGATGACCAATGAAGGGCAAATTTCACTATCAGCTTGATCAATCAACAAAACTTTTTATATAATTACTGTGTTACTGTTGGACACACAACAAACAGAGGTCACATCACCCAACTTTGTCATTGTCTTGGAGCAGTGACACTCATTCTGAAGTCTACGACACTATTTAGCATTCCTGGCCCAATGATTGAGATCACATAATTGCAATAATTAGGAAGATCACCTTAGCATATTATCAAAGTGACCCACCCAAACCCAAGTCCATATGGTTTGCAATAGCTAATGAGTCAGTTAATGTGCTATGTCCAGGAGTAATGGGTACCTGTTATGGATGACATGAAGTATAATTTGCCAACTTTGTGACTGATTAAGGTTTTTCAAATGAACTTTTTTTTCAATTTTGCTAAATGAACACTTTGGAAAATAGCATGGCCTTCGGTTTTCCAACTGTGTTTTTTTTTTTTTTTTCATTAATGAAAAATAGGGGCTTGCAGTATGTAATGAATGCCGGTTCATATACACGTTTAAAATGTGTTTTATTATGCTTTCTTAACATAATATGACTTTTATACCATTTTGTAGCTCAGCTGAACAGTTGTTTGCAATTGCATTAAAAAGGGTCTGTAGTGTGAAATAGTGCATTAAATCTGAGTTTAAGTATTATTATGAGTATTTTATATAATTGTAGTATAATTGGAAGAGTATTTGTAAACGTTTACTAATGTATTTGTATTTTTCATTTCTATATATATATATATTTCTGTTTATAGATAATATAATTTTAATCAGAAGTAAAATCAGGACACTTATCTAATAAGCATTTGTTAATTCGTTATAATACAAATTTGCATTTCCCGTGTCAATTCTCCACAATTACTGATTTAGAAAGTAAGTCATTCGTTTTCATTATCACTAACAATATGTAATACATAGTCACAGTAACTATTCATGGTACTGTGAAGACAGCAGTAGTGCTCACTTGTCTTGACTGGTTTCCACAACAATCTACCCTGGATCAGGCAGTTGTGCCCCTCTCAGTTCTAGCCTTTATGTGGTCCCTGCTGACAGGGCTGCCATCAGAAACTTTGGGGCACCTGACACAACTCACGGTGTGCCTGCCCCTGAATCTGCCCACAAGGTTGCAGTGTATGTGTTTGTGTAATGGATGAAGTGTGTGTAATGTGGATACAGTGTGTGTGTAAAGCTAGGTAGTGGATGTGTGTGTAGTGTGTAGTGGATGCTGTGTGTTGCTGGCTGGGCGCTTGCAAGATTTGGAGAGAGCTTCTGGGAGCTTTTTTTTGGGGGGGGGGACAAGAGTGGCCAAAATGAAGATCCCCATCTGTCATACAAGTCCAGGAATGCTTTGACAGCAAAGGATCTACAATTTGCCCTTCCGTGCAGGGTTGTATTTAGCACTGTTTGTGTGTTTGAATGTAAGTGTCTTTTTGTATTGAGTATGTGTGTGTGAATGTTTGTGTTTGAATGCAGGTGTGCATTTGTGTGTAGTGTATACACTGCCACACACACTGATACACAAACGCACACATACAGATACACTGACAAACAGATTCTCACACTGACAGATAAACACTTACACACAGATACAGACAGACACACTGACACACACAAGTTTGTCATTTTTTATCCCCCTCTTGTTTCTTAGCTTTTGGCTGCAGGAAGGTGGCCTCTGCTGGCTGGGACTGGTGGGAGTCAGGGTCTGGCCCTCCTCTTCTTCAAATCACATGGATTTCAAAATCAGAGACAACATGGGTTTATTTCACAGAGGTCATGCCAAACTAATCTTATTGATTTTTTCAATTAGGTAGCTAAAATAATAGATCAGGGTGGTGCAGTAGACATTGCTTCAGGGCCGGACTGGCCCACCGGGATACCGGGAAATTTCCCGGTGGGCCGTCGGCACCTGGGGCCGGGCAGACAGCTGGCTGACCTGCGGCCGCAGGGTGAGCTCTTCTGGCGGCCGCAGGGTGAACTCTGAGGGCGGCCACAGGGAGAGCTGACTGTTCTGTCTCTTCTCCCCCGCCCTTGCTCGCTGCTGAATGAGACCGCAGCCGGAATATGACGTCATATTCCGGCTGCGGTCTCATTAAGCTGCGCGCGAGGGCGGGGGAGAAGAGACAGAACAGCCAGCTCTCCCTGCGGCCGCCCTCAGAGTTCACCCTGCGGCCGCCCGCCTGCCCAGAAAGCTGTCTGCACACAGGTAGCAATTATGTGTGTGAGTGCATGTGTGTGTCTGTGTCATGGTGTGTGTGTGTGTGTCTGTTTGTGTCATGGTGTGTGTGTGTGTCTGTCATGGTGTGTGTGTGTGTGTCTGTCGTGGGTGTGTGTGTCTGTCATGGTGTGTGTGTGTGTGTCTGTCATGGCGTGGATGTGTGTGTGTGTCTGTCATGGTGTGTGTGTGTCTGTCGTGGTGTGTGTGTGTTTTATGGTGTGTGTGTGTCTGTCATGGTGTGTGTCTGTCTGTCATGGTGTGTGTGTGTGTGTGTCTGTCATGGTGTGTGTGTGTCATGGTGTGTGTCTGTCTGTCATGGGTGTGTGTGTGTGTCTGTTGTGGGTGTGTGTGTGTCTGTCATGGTGTGTGTGTGTCTGTCATGGTGTGTGTGTGTCTGTCATGGTGTGTGTCTGTCTGTCATGGTGTGTGTGTGTGTCCGTGTCATGGTGTGTGTGTGTGTTTTTAAAAATCGTGTTTTTACTCACCTTTTTTCCCCTCACGTCGTGCTGGTCTCCCCTCAACTGGCACTGCCTCTATGGCTGAGATCATCAAGCTTGATGATCTCAGCCAATCCTCACTGACACAGGAAGCACCTCTAGTGGCCGTCTGAGTGTCTGTCACTAGGAAGCAAAGTAAACACTGCCTTTTATATGAAAAGCCAGTGTTTACATTGAAAAGCCTGCAGGGACAGGCTATATACACCAGAACTATTACATTAAGCTGTGTGTGTGCGCCTGCTAGTGAGTGCGCTTGCTTGCATGTGTGTGTGTGTGTGCCTGCTAGTGAGTGAGCTTGTGTTTGTATGTCAGTGAGCTTATGTATATTAGTGAGATTGTTTGTCTATGAGCCTGTGTATCAATGAGCTTGTGTGTGTCAGTGAGATTGTCTGTATCTGCACGTGAGTATGCTTACTGTATAATTAAACGTTTTACTCTGAAAGGACCAATATTTTATATTAGAAAAGGCAATATATGTATATATATAAATATATTCTCAATCATATGGGCTTCCTGTGGCAAGACATATTACACGCAACAATATATGGCGCAATGACTTATGGGGCTGGCATAGATTTTTTTTTCCAGGGCTGCTTTGTATCCCCAGTCCGGCCCTGCATTGCTTACCTAGATTTCAGTAAGGCGTTTGACACTGTTGCACATAGAAGGCGTATCAATAAACTGCAATCTTTAAGTTTGGATTCCAATATTGTTGAATGGGTAAGGCAGTGGCTGAATGACAGGCAACAGAGGATTGTAGTTAATGGAGTATATTCGAAGCTTGGGCTTGTCACCAGTGGGGTACCTCAGGGATCTGTACTTGGACCCATTCTCCTTAATATTTTTAATAGTGCTATTGCAGAAGGTCTTGATGGTAAGGTATGTCTTTTTGCTGATGGTACTAAGATATGTAACATGTTTAATGTTCCGGAAGGGATAAGCCAAATGGCAAATGATTTAGGTAAACTAGAAAAAATGGTCAGAGTTGTGGCAACTGACATTTAATGTGGATAATTGCAAGATAATGCAGCTTGGACATAAAAACCCAAGGGCAGAGTATAGCATAGTTGATAGAGTCCTAACCTCAACATCTAAGGAAAGGGATTTAGGGATTTAATTATAATAGAGTAGCAGGAAATGCTACAGAATGCTTGGTTGAATAGGGAGAGGTATTAGCAGTAGAAAGAGGGAAGTGTTCATGCCATTGTACAGAACACTGGTGAGACCTCACTTGGAGTATTGTACGCAGTACTGGAGACCGTTTCTCCAGAAGGATATTGATACTTTAGAGAGAGTTCAGACAATGGCTACTAAACTGGTTCATGGATTGCAGGATAAATCTTACAAATAATGATTAAAGGATCTTGACATGTATAGCTTGGAGGAAAGACAAGACAGGGGGTATATGATAGAAACATTTAAATACATAAAGGGAATCAACACAGTAAAGGAGGAGACTATATTTAAAAGAAGAAAAACTACCACAAAAAGAGGACAACGTCTTAACTTAGAGGGGCAAAGGTTTTAAAATAATATCAGGGAGTATTACTTTACTGAGAAGGTAGTGGATGCATGGAAAACCTTCCAGATGAAGTGGTAGAGGTTAACACAGTGAAGGAGTTTAAGCATGTGTGAGATAGGCATAAAGCTATCCTAGCTATAAGATAAGGCCAGGGACTACTGAAAGTATTTAGAAAATTGTGCAGACTAGATGGGCCGAATGGTTCTTATCTGCCGTCACATTCTATGTTTTTATTTTTCTCCCTGCCTCATCCCTCCCAAGTAGGTGTTAGCTGAGAGGAAGCGCTCAATTCCTCCCAGCACTGGCTGCCATCATTTAAGGGGCAGGTCACACTATTAGAGAGTTACAGCACATGACTGGGCCCTTAAGATTTAAGCCCCGGCTGGGCTACCAGATGGGTCCCATTAGCTTGCAGGCACCACAGCGATAGTTCTGCTGCTGCGCAGGTCTCTGGGCACATATATATAGCGATAATAGGTACATATATGTGCACATTTGGAATGTGATGCCGTGGCCCACCATGAACACCGGGCCATGACAACCGCCATGGTTGTCATTCACTGACGGCGGCCACGCCTGCTGATTTTACTTCCTCTCTGAATATAAAAAGGTTACACACTCTAATATTTTGTTGGACCGCCTTTAGCTTTGATTACGGCACGCATTCACTGTGGCATTGTTTTGATAAGCTTCTGCAATGTCAAAAGATTTATTTCCGTCCATTGTTGCATACATTTTTCACCAAGATCTTGTATTGATGATGGGAGAGTCGGACCATTTCTCAAAGCCTTCTCCAGCAAAGATTCTCAATGGGGTCTGGACTCTGTGGTGGCCAATCCAGGGCCGGCGCCACCTGTAAGGCGACCTATGCAGCCGCCTAGGGCGCACCTTAGCAGGGGGCGCCGGATCCCTGTGTCCAGAGTCCCCGCTGCGGCTCCTCATGCTGCGCCACCTGAGCGCTTTAGCAAGCCCCAGGCAGCGCAGCACTGCTGTGTGGAGGGCGGCCGGGTTTGAGTGACCGGCAGGAGGGAGGCGCAGAGCGCTCCCTCCTGCCGGTCTCTTAATGTAGCGTGGCTGGGCGGCGCGGAACACGGGACAGGAACCTCTGTTTCCTGTACCCGGCCGCCGGCGGAATGACAGGAAGTGCTCACTGAGTGAGCACTTCCCTTCAGTCCGCCGGCGGCCAGGTACAGGAAACAGAAGTTCCTGTCCCGCGTTCAGCGCCGCCTGGCCACGCTACATAGACAGATAGGAGGGTAAGGACCATTGGGGGGTAAGGACCATGAAGGGAGGGGGGTGTAAGGACCATGAAGGGAGGGGGGTGTAAGGACCATGAAGGGAGGGGGGTGTAAGGGCCATGAATGGAGGGGGGTAAGGACCATGAAGGGAGGGGGTAAGGACCATGAAGGGAGGGGGGTGTAAGGACCATGAAGGGAGGGGGGTAAGGACCATGAAGGGAGGGGGGTAAGGACCATGAAGGGAGGGGGGTAAGGACCATGAGGGGAGGGGGGTAAGGACGATGAGGGGAGGGGGGTAAGGACCATTAGGGGAGAGGGGAGGGGGGGTAAGGACCATGAGGGGAGGGGAGGTAAGGACCATTAGGGGAGAGGGGAGGGGGGGTAAGGACCATGAGGGGAGGGGGGTAAGGACCATGAGGGGGGAGTAAGGACCACTAGTGGAGGGGGGAGTAAGGACCACTAGTGGAGGGGGAGTAAGGACCACTAGGGGAGGGGAGGGGGGAGTAAGGACCACTAGGGGAGGGGAGGGGGGGGGAGTAAGGACCACTAAGGGGTTTGGGAGAGGGAGGACCACTAAGGGGGTGAAGGACCACCAAAGGGGGGTAAGGAGGGAGGACCACTAAGGACAGGGGAGGAGGGTAAGGACCACTAAGGGGGGAGGGAAGAGGTTAATGACCGCGGGGGGGGGGATTACCACTAAGGGGTTTGGGAGGACGAGGACCACTAAGGGGGAGAGGGGGGAGTGAGAAGACCACCAATGGGGACTGCAGACGGACAGGGGGCCAAGGGAGAGCACTAAGGGACAGAAGGGGAGAACACGGAGGGACAGGAGGGAAGGGGAAATCAATAACTGACAGGAGGGGAGAGCACTATGAATTTAAAAAAATAAAAAAATAAAGAGCTGCTCCCCTCTCAGTCCCTATCCTACCCCACAAACCCTCTCTTTTACACTACACACATAAATAATGCATCCCCCCACACACAAACACACACAGAAACATACAATGCATTCCCCCCACACACACTGACACACAAACACTCATTCTCTTACACACAGAAACAAAATACATCTCTTACACAATCAATGCACGCCTTACAGACACACACTGCATTCAATTACATACACAGAAACACACCTTGCACCCCTTACACACACACACAGAAACATACAATGCATTCCTTACACGCAAACACACACCGCATCCCCTATAAACACACTACATCCCTTACACAAATTGGTATCCCTATACACTACATTCCATAAGAACACACACACATTGCATCCAGTCTACAAGAACACATAAAACATCCCCTACACACATACACTCCACTTCCTGTGAGAGAACTCATGGGTGGGCCATGTAGCTATTTATGGGTGGGCATTGTAGGCATACTCACTGTCAAGGCCTGGGGGCCCAGACCTTTAGCTGTGTAATGGGCCCTGTTCGTTAATTGTTGTCTCCAGAGAGCCTCTTCTACACCAGACCTGTGGAGTCAGACTGAGCCCATAATCAGCCTCTTGTCCTCATCTGGTGGTAAGTAGGCAATCCAATATATTATTAGTGGCACTAATCTCTAATTTACCTCACATTAAACGGATACTATAGTCACCAGAAGCACTACAGCATAATGTAGTGGTTCTGGTGTCTATAGCCTGTGCCTGTAGGCATTTTAATGTAAACAGTCTTTTCAGATAAAAGACACTTTGTGAAGACTGACGTTGGCCCATATGGCAGAGCATATGGGCGGGGCATTGTGATGTCACATGGTGGGCAGGACATATGGCGGGCAGCAAATTTTTTTTGCCTAGGGCGGCAAAAATCCTTGCACCGGCCCTGGGCCAATCCATATGTGAAAATGATGTCTCATGCTCCCTGAACCACTCATTCACAATTTGAATCCTATTATTGTCATCTTGGAATATGCCCATGCCATCAGGGAAGAAAAAATCCATTGATGGAATAACCTAGTCATTCGTTATATTCAGTCAGTCAGCTGACCTCATTCTTTGGGCACATAATGTTGCTGTACCTAGACCTGATCAACTGCAGCAACCCCAGATCATAGAACTGCTTCCACAGGCTTATGCAGTCGGTACTACGCATGATGGGTGCATCACGTCATCTGCCTCTCTTCTTACCCTGACATGCCCATCACTCTGGAACAGGGTAAATCTGGACTCATCAGACCACATGACCTTCTTCCCTTGCTCCAGAGTCCAATCTATAAGCTCCCTAGCAAATTGAAGCCTTTTCCCCCAGATTAGCCTCACTGATTAGTGGTTTTCTTAAGGCTACACAGCTGCTCAGCCCTAATACCTTAAGTTCCCTTCGCATTGTGCATGTGTATCCTTCCAGTTTTTAATAATGCGTTGGGCAGTTCTTAACCCAATTTTAGTAGTTTCTGCAATCTCCTTAGATGTTTTCTCTGCGTGATGCTTGACAATGATTTGACCCTTCTCAAACAGACTAACATCTTTTCCACGACCACGGGATGTGTCTTTCGACATAGTTGTTTAAGAAATGAGTTGCATCAGTTGGGGTTAAATAACTTGTTGCCAACTGAAAGATAATCACCCAATGCAGTAACTTTTAAATAGGAGGCTCTTACCTATTTGCTTAGTTAAATCCAGGTGGCAACTTTTTTTGCCAGGCAGTGTATATCTGTATTTAAACCGGTACTGGGATGGCACATCTGCAAAATGCATTTCTCAGAAGAGGTACTGCCATAAAGACCGAAATTTATACAAAACACAGATAAAGGAACAGCACAGACCAAACAAATACACAAAACAAAACACAATTTTAAACGGTTTTACATTTTTGAGGTGACCAAGGGAAAGCAAAGGGGATTTTAAGTAGCCTTATAAAGTTTAAAACTGTATTTTTAACTTTAATTTTTTTGTACGTGGCTATTCCTTAATTTATATTTTAAACCGGTACTGTTCAAACATTACAAATAGGAGGAGTATATTTTTTTATATTTGTTATAGCTTACGTTTCAATAATTGTTAATATATGTATTGTATTTATTTTTTATTTTTTTTTTATTTTACACATGGATGATATCACAGTTCCTACCATTAAATAAATAAGAACACTGGTGTTGAACACATTGTTGATGATGGCTGGTAAGTAAAAGTTTGTTAAATTGTGTTTTGTTTTTTAATGTTGATGAAGCAAGATTTGTGACATGTTCCCATTGTAAACTCATAACCTAAATTAGTGGTTTACACACTTTGTGAAGGTATCTCACAATACTACTCTCTTTTCAGAAATCATGTTCTAAGCTAGTTTTAGCAGCTCCAATTATGCATGTTCACGAAATCCGTACTAGCTCCCACACACATGCACGGTCTTCGAAGGATAAGCTGGACTTCCGTCCAAAAGGATTTAAAGATGGCAGCCCCTGCTGATCCAGGTTAAGCCAGCCGAAAAGGGGTATAGAAATGAATTACTAAAAAAAATATACAGAGGCTATAATACAAGTAATCTTTCATTTTCAGTAGTAAAAACAACAATATATCACTTGCTTGTATATCACCAATAAGTGTTATAATATGTTCATCTCTTTATTTCTGTGAATAGGTAGATAGCAGTCCCACTGTGTGATAAGTATAAATACATTTCTTCTTGATAGGAGTTTATGAGTTAAGAAGGAAAATTGATCGATATAAGCGACTCCTGATGGCTAGAGCTCATTCCTCATCAGGGAAACATCTGAAGCTGCTTGTCCAAGTTGTCTTTTTTTTCTTCTATAATTTTTCTTTAAATATTGTATTTTTTTTTTTTTTTTTAATTATCTGTATAATGAATTAAAACGGAATTGGGGAGAATTTGTACCCCACTTAAAGTATTAAGTCACTGGTAAAATATATGCTTGCCTATAATACTTGCCTATAATATAGTAAAATACATACAATGCCAAAATGCAATGTGCACCTGTTTCACTGTTATGCCATCAGCAGAAAGGTGTCAGACAAACAAACAATTAACTTTTCATCTGAGAGTTTAATTAGCACTATATATACATATACATATACAAAATAGCTTTCTCTTTAATTTATTCATAAATGCATGTTAAAAGACACCTGACAATCAAACCACGTTAGAGATAAATGTGCAGAATGAAAAAGGTGGATAGATCAGGATACATTAAACCATTATTATATCTACAACAGGCTCTGTTTAGCTGAAAATGTACTGAAACTGCAATACAGCTATGTGGCTGTGTCAACTGGTTAAATGAGAGATACTTTATAATAATGTGTTGCTCTACTAAATAATACAGCACTATGTAGCAGTTTGTGATTCAGAGTGGAAAAACAATAGTGATAAAACTCCCTTAATGGGATACTATAGCCAGGGGCGGACTGAGAACCCTCAGGGCCCCCGGGCAAAATAAATCAAGGGCCCCCTTACAGGCCCCACCTATACTCCGCAGCAAGCGCCACCCATGTCCCGCCTCCATGCACCGCCTCCAGCCACACCCTACACAATCTTTAGACACAAGGAACAAAAGTGCAATAATCCCTTCAAGGCCCCAGTAGAGACTACAATTGAGGGCTAATGGGCCATGGAGGGGGGTCTTTCTAGCAGAGGCTCTCTCAGTGTCCTTTAGAGAGTGTGTTAGAAAGAATCCCCTCCAGGCCCTATTAGAGACTACAAAGGAGTCTAATAGGCTTGGAAGGGGGTCTTTCTAACAGAGGCCATCTCAGTGTCCCTGCTGGAAACAGTCGCCTCCAGGCCCCAGTAGAGACTACAATTGAGGGCTAATGGGCCATGGAGGGGGGGAGCATTCTAGCAGAGGCTATCTCAGTGTCCTTTAGAGAGTGTGTTAGAAAGAATTTCCTCCAGGTCCCATTAGAGACTACAATGGAGTCTAATGGGGCCTGGAGGGGGGTCTCCAACACTCTGGTTCCTATTCACAATATAGCAACACAACATAGCTCGCTGATACCTAGGCCAAGTTGGCTCCTCTTACCTTAATTACTGTTGCTGGCTGGCAGTCTGTGGGCTTGCTGGAAGGCTGTGGGCTTACTGGCTGCGGCTGGCAGGCTGTGGGCTTGCTGGCTGCGGCTGGCAGGCTGTGGCTTGCTGGCTGGCTGCGGTTGGCAGGCTGTGGGCTTGCTGGCTGTAAGCCTAACTGGTGGCCTGTGGGCTGGCTGGCTTGCTGGCTACTGGGGCACTTGTAGATTATTTAAAGAAATAATCCATGCACAATAACCACTACTGCTCTGTGTAGTCGTTATGGTGCCTGGAGGGCCAGGCCCCCCTCCCAGAGTAAGTAGTCAAACCGTTTAAGAACAGTTTGACAACTTACCTGAGGTCTGCTGGGATATGAGGCTGTAGTAGGGTATAGGAGCAGTGGTGCAATGTTCAGTGTGTGTGTGTCAGGGTTCTCACCTGTGAGACAGACGGCCAGACGTGGTCGCTCCTGGAATTCCCAACAGGGGACTTGAACCGGGGAACTTATCAATCCTAGTCCTGCTTTCTGCCTCTGAGCCACAGCAGCTTTACACAGAGACTACTGATTCCGGTCTTGTTCATCCTGGCATGGCTACTACACCGGGGGTTGCACCTTGACTTGTCTGTGTCTCACCTGACTCTGATCGATCATCAGCAGGGTATTTAAACCCAGCCTCGCCCTGTGCTCAGTGTCAAGTCTTTGATCTAGTGTTCCTGTGTCGTACCAGTGTTCCAGTTTATCTGCTTCTTATATTTGACCTCGGCTTCTGACTACGTTTATTCTGACCTCTGGCATCCCTTGACTTCGGCTACTCCTCGTTGTTCCTGACCTCTGGCATCCTTCGACCTCGGCTATCCCTCGACTATCCTGCTGCTTCAGTCCTTGCCTGTCCTGCGTATTTGGTACTGCATCCTGCACAGCCCCCGTGCACAGACCCACAGGCCGGGTGAATTCTTACCTGACCACCTTGGCCTGTGGCTATCTGCAAGGGTGAGCAACATATCTGCGCTACAGACTCCCAACTCAGGTAAGACCCTGACAAAAGACTTGACCAATATGGAGTCCGCAGAAATGTGCTCACCCTCACTCCAGCAAGTGTCCAGCCTGGCCCAGACTGTTTCGGAGTTGCAGCAAGAAATTTTTTCTCTTAAAGGCGCAGTACATCCACCTCCAGAACCCTTTGTCATCATGCCCGACAGATTTGATGGTAACTACACGTCCTTTCAGTCATTCAGGATGGATTGCGAGGTATTGTTTTCTTTAAAGCCTCGAACTTACGCCACGGATTTCATCAGGGTCAGAGCGGCTATCAACCTGTTGTCTGGACGCATCAAAGTTTGGTCTTACCAAATGTTGCAGAGGAAGAGTCCTGTCCTTGTCAGCTGGGAATCCTTTATTATTGCTATGGACTCACAGTGCAGGACCACTAAGCCCAAGCCAACTCCACCTACTAAAAAATCGCGGAGTCCACGTAACCAAGGAACCGAGTACTATCACCACACCCCAGTGATGCCCTCTTATGATCCAGTTCCCAGGAAAACTCCAGAGGTATCCTGTGTTCCACTTGACCCTGAGGAACCTATGCAAATTGGACTTGTCCACTGCAAAGTCACACCTAGGGAGAGGGACCGACGGAGAAGCCATGGTCTGTGTTTTTACTGTGGAGAAAGAGGGCACTTCATCACGCTTTGTCCTGTTCGCCCTCCTAGACCTCCAGCTCTCCGACTGGGTAATAATTTCCTTCGTCCAGTGTACACCGCATATCAGCCTAAAGAGCTACAAGGGAGCCGTTATTCCTGCCCAGGCTTGGCTTCCATGGAAAATACTACACCTCCTGCTCCAGAGTCGTCTGCATCTACTACCAAAGTTACTTCCTGTAGTACCACCACTACTTCCTTCCCACTTGAAAAGGATTTACCTATGGATTGTGTCATTGCTTCTAATGGCACTACGGTCTGTAAAAAAGACCTAGAAGTGTTCAAAAAAGCACTGCTAGCTACGAGCACTGTTCCTGCCGAAGTTGTGGAAGTCCTTGCCACCTGTACCCGGAACCTAAAAAACCTCAGGCGGCTGCAGCATTTAAAGGGGCGGCCAGGCCCCCTGATGGCGGGCCCCCCTCCCGGCCGGGCCCTCGGACCATGTCCGAAGTGCCCGACCGGTCAGTCCGCCCCTGACTATAGCCATCAAAACATATTTAGCTAAATGAAGCAGTGTTGGTGTATAGATCATGCCCTGTCTCACTGCTCAATGCTCTGCCATTTAGACATTAACTCACTTTTGTTTCTGTCCATGCAGTCCTAGCCACACCTCCTCTGGCTGTGAATCACATGGCCTTCATGAAAGATTGTTTCATTTTTAATCAGATCTTTAGCTTACTTTAGAAGTTTTTATTGCCTGATCTGGTAATTGGACTTTAATCACACACAGGAGGCTCCTGCAAGCTCTAGCAGACTATTAACAGAGCAGTGGGCAAGACATTCTAATTTAAACAGACTGCAATACAGGAAGTTTAAACATTAGATTTCTCTTTGCAGGAGGTATTTAGGAATGCTGTCTAAGTCACATGCAGGGCAGGTGTGGCTAAGGCTGAATAAATAAATGATTTAACTCCTTAATGGCAGATAATTGAGTAGTGAGACTGTAGGGGCATGATCTATACACCAAACTCCTTCATTAAGCTTAAGTTGTTTTGATGCCTGTAGTATCTCTTTAACTTTTAAAGGGAATATAAGTACGGTCTTCTTTTACAGTGCTTACTTCACGTGTTCATCATTGCTCTCTATGAAAATCATTTGATTAGAACGCAACCAGGTAAAAGAAGACACAGCAATTAAGGCCCATAAAGCCACCATCTAACAATGTAGACCTCTCATGCTACACATGATTTTGATTTAAATTAACGACTATACATTTACATATATACATTGTGCTAGCAGAATTGCTAGAAAATATCTAGATTTTAATTAAAAAACTGGGTCCCCTGGTGGCGAGGATTGGATGCTGTCCTGGAAGGTCGCAGGAAAATTGAGCTCCTGCCAAAGCTTGATTGAATAGTGTTTTAAAGGGGGCAAATACACCAACACAGATAATCCTCACATGAAAAACTTTATCCTGCATCATCAGAGTGACCTAGTAGTGGATTATAAAACCACCATTCTTGCAAAACGGCAGCTGCGGCATCGACCATGCTGCGGCACCGTCTACCGAGACTCCGAAGCCCCCCTCCAAATTAGTTTAGTTCACTAAGTTAGTTTAGTTCACTAAAATATGACGTTTAGTGAATAATCCTGTAACTGTTTGAACTCATTACAACGTCACTGTTGCAAAGCATTATGTCTGTATAGCCTCCTAAGATGCAGGCAGTTTAGCATAAACCAGTTGCTCGTCTGTATTCTTTTATTTAGTTATTAGCACAATACAGTATTCTTTGACTATACGTAGTAACGTGAAACAAAATCCTTCTTTTTAGGGATACAAGTAATATAGACTGTTAATCCTGTTAGCAGATGTGTTTTCTGCATTGATTACACTAGCTAAATACTTTTTCAGTTGTTGTAATGTAATGCTATTTCCTGAGAACATAAGTGCCCCTTTATGTAGTAAAATGTACTTAACCAATGCACATTACAGACATTACACCTTGGCAATAATAACATAATTACTTTAGCCTTATATCTTGTTTTTACCAAGAGAACATATGCCCTTTTGATTTTATATACCTCATCCGCAATAAAGTTCATTATTCACATGTTAGTGCTACATTTCAGTACAAACCTAATTATCATGATGGGATATATTAAATGTGACTCATTTTACTGCACAATCAATATGTCTGACCTCAGAATAAAAATTGATCCTGATGATCTTTAAATGTAGTACAAGGGTCATTACCTTAATGGAATACTAATGGGAGACAGTCCTGACCATGCACTATTAATAGATTAGTATTGTTTCCCAGATTTACTTGAGTTCGAGGAAGTATTTTGGCCTCCAGTCCATACCTCCCGGGGGAGAGCAATACAGAAGGTATTATCCTTAGACACTGCTTTTTTTTATCTAATTAAAACCTTTTCTTGCACAGAGAGCAAATGATCTACTTTTGTCAGATCTTGGATAACTCAAAAAAGAACCTTCAAATTGTTCAACAGTTTAAAAAAAAAAAGGGCTTTAATAGTACCAGATTCTTCAACTTGTAAATTGCAAATATCCTTTCTATCAGACTGTTTTTTAACCCATAACATACCACTAGGAGAGGAATATTGCTTGGTCCTCTAGCACCGAAAGCATGTGAAATACAGGGGATTATTTATTAAACTCAGAATTTGCAGAGAATTGACAGAGGGATTTGGCTAAATCACTATTTTGTCCTTAAATTTGCCATTTTCTTGTCCGCTCTGCGTAGTTCTTTGTGCAGTGTGAATAAACCTTGCAGGGGATTTAAATGTATTTTCAAGTTGGGAATTTTAAATCTATTTAGGATTTTAGTAAATTTCAAAATGCGTTTAGAGTAATTAATTTTTCGTCTTAATTGCTCGGCCAATCTGTGCCAGCATCAACTATATATCATCATTTTCTAGAGGACCACCATGTTTTCTTTGATTGGCAAGACATATTATGGGTCATGCACAAAATCAGTGTCATCATCAAAGTTATCATCATAATTATCATTAATACATAATCATAGAAACTGTGCATAATCTTCTGTTTCACTCTCATTATCATATTACATATCTTCTTGGTCAGGATGTTGGTTTTAACATTCAAAATATTTGTCACAGCTCCAAATAGACAGAGAGGATGTATTACCGGACCATAGACTTCAAAGTAAAAATCAGAGAAAGTGTAAACGTGAAACAAGCCAAGATCAGGATACCAGAAATACGGGAATATGTTATAACAAGCCAAGTCAGGATTACAGAAGTCAGAAGAGTCAGTATAACAAGTCAAAATCAAACTACCCTAAACAGGCATCCAGACCATGCACTCACCTCACATTTTGTTGTTAGCCTACACTTAATACCATGGTTTTTATTTCATCAATCTCTTCACTTACAGCCAAAATTGAGGTCTGCATATTAAGCTAAGATGCCAGCGTAGCTAGGTGGAATTATTTGTACTCTTAAAATCAGCGCTCTCACTTTATGTTTCAAACAGTTATTTTGCAAGCACTGACCTTATTTCGCATGCATACGCTTCATAACAAGCGCAGATTAAGCGAGTAAATTTAATTGTAATGCGGAACCGATAGTAAACTATGCTCTGTTTATGCATTTATATAAAAATTGTGCACTGCTCAAATGCCATAAATGCAACATCAATGTGATATATCTATGCTTACGAACGCTATTGTGGCAGAGTAAGCTGTCTTGTCTAGCCATGCACTCAAAAATAAAGAAATAAAGAAAAAATCTAAGTACCAGGAAATCAGGGAAAAATATAATGCAATATACATGGAACCAAGAGGAAACTAGGACAGGGCAATGAGAAATGGGACTAAAACATTATTTAAACCCAGTGGTGCACACTGATTGGTCCACGCAACTACAAAAAGTGCAGGAACAGGGTCGCAGTAATGACATGGCACTGCTAATGATGCCAGGTATCATTTGCCTATATATAGAGGGGTGCTGTGAGCATCGATTGGTTAAGTACCGCTTAAGTATTTTATTTACTTATAAATCAGTTTTACATGGCATTGAATTCCGAGGGCATTTTGGAATATCTTAACTACTATTAGTCATCGGATGTAGCCTTGCACAATATGTTAAAAGCCAGTCCAAGGCAAGCACATCATCTTATGGGAATGGTTATAGTGCTATATAAGATCCAGTCCCTGTAACCATTTTTTTGTAAAATATTTCATTCAAGGGATAAAAACATATAATTTATGTGTACAGGGCCACCTACCTGGACTGCCACCTGGCTAGCATTATTTGTTTTGTGCAACTGTTGTCTCATGTAAGGGCTCGTTACACATGGCACACAAGGTATTCTAAAACCAGACATAGAGGATTACCTGCACAGTTTCTCCCTGTGACTGCCACACAGGCAGGGGTAGCTTAGTGCTAACAGTGGCAGCACAGATACATTTATGCGGTGGTGCAATAGATTCTGTGCCCCGTCTTTTCACTGAGATTCTGTCCAAGGGTAATGGGTAGTGATGTCGCAAACATAAAATTTTCCATTCGCGAACGGCGAATGCGAATTTCCGCAAATGTTCGCGAACCGGGCGAACCGCCATAGACTTCAATGGGCAGGCGAATTTTAAAACCCACAGGGACTCTTTCTGGCCACAATAGTGATGGAAAAGTTGTTTCAAGGGGACTAACACCTGGACTGTGGAATGCCGGAGGGCGATCCATGGCAAAACTCCCATGGAAAATTACATAGTTGATGCAGAGTCTGGTTTTAATCCATAAAGGGCATAAATCACCTAACATTCCTAAATTGTTTGGAATAACATGCTTTAAAACATCAGGTATGATGTTGTATCGATCAGGTAGTGTAAGGGTTACGCCCGCAATCACAGTGACAGACCAAAATCCCAGTTTAACGCACCGCAAACAACCGCAAACAGTCCATTTGCACAACCGCAAACTCCCCATTTGCACAAGGTTGGATACCAAGCTAGCCATGTCCCGTTCCTTGTCCTCACTGATGTCATTGAAGGTCTCTTCCTCCACCCAGCCACGTACAACACCAAGGGTGCCCGAAAGGTGACAACAAGCCCCTTGGGACGCCTGCTGTGTTTGGTCTTCCACCTCCTCAAAGCCACCTTCCTCCTCTGACTCCTCTTCTTCAGACTCCTCTCTCTGCGTTGCCTTTCTCTGCGATATTATAAGATGTGTTAAGTAGTACTATTCCTATCAGTTGGTCCTCCTACTTCAAATTTGGGGCACTGCGCGTGTAATCTAATGTGCCACCAGATAGGAGTGGTGTGTTAAGTAGTCCCTCTCATCAGGCCTTTTTTAGTTGAATGTATTGCCCACTGTCAGTCCCTTCGGGATCCATCCCTCATTCATGTTAATAAAGGTGAGGTAACCTAGACTTTTTTGACGTAGGCGACTTCTCTCCTCAGTGACAATACCTCCTGCTGCACTGAAGGTCCTTTCTGACAGGACACTTTAAGCAGGGCAGGTCAGAAGTTCTATCGCAAATTGGGATAGCTAAGCCTGCACACCCAGTAGTCAAGGGGTTCATCGCTCCTCAAAATGTCGATATCTGCAGTTAAGGCGAGGTAGTCTGCTACCTGTCGGTCGAGTCGTTCTCTGAGGGTGGACCCCGAAGGGCTGTGGTGATGCGTAGGAATTAAAAAGCTCTGCATGTCCTCCATCAACAACACATCTGTAAAGCGTCCTGTCCTTGCCGGCGTGGTCGTGGGAGGAGGAGGATTACTTTCACCTCTTCCCCTGTTAGATTCCCGTTGTGCTGTGAAATCACCCTTATATGCTGTGTAAAGCATACTTTTTTTTTTTTTTAAATTCTTTATTTTTATTGTGCATAGCAAGAAACATACAATGGAGCAGGTAAAGCCACAACAGCAGTATCTGCCGTATCTGTCAACATATAGGAACAATTGCATGGCAAATTAGAACATAGCACATTTTGTAATTTTATATAACGAAGTTTCTACGAGGTATAGATCAGCTTGTCAGTTATGAGTGACTATACATTAGGAACACAGCGTGGTTTTCTAACTGCCTATGGCATATAGTTGAGGGTTACAGGTTTATTTAGAAACAGCAAGAGTATGTTAGCATAAACGGCACGACTCACACTCAGGCTAGTTAGGTATTCAAAATGCTGCGATGCTTGGTTATTTAATCTAGTGTGCAATATGCGAGCATGTTGTGCCATGTTTCTATCCATTCGACATTAGTTGAACTCATTACAGTTCTAATATATAAGGACCAGCATGCCTAGTGGGGATTATACAAATCAGTGTAGATTCTGTGTAACAATATAAATGATATGACAAACGCCTTTAGAACGTAGGCTGCAGTAAAAGTAACAGTTAAAGGAAGATCATCGTATCACACTTAAGTAGAGCATAAAGAATAGCTTAATGCAACAGCTAAATGATACCAGTAGACCACGTGGCAAGCGTGTCTGCGGGTGGAAGTCCGTCAAGGAGAGTCCACGCAGGCCGGTCAGGCCATGTCCCCCAGTGCTCTCTGCAGAGAGTGTTGTAAGTTGGGACTGCCAGTCCACGAGGTTGGTTCAGCCTATCCCCCTGCTGGGTAGGGCCACAGCACGGACCGGTAAAGTGTAGGATATGGCCTTGTGGGTCTTGGGTGCCTCTGGGTGCATCTGGCGGTGGTCTCGTGGCCTTGCTGGGCGTCGGATATCCTCACCTGCTTTTGCTATCTGTTTGCCGCTGGGTATCGTGGTCTGTGCGTTTCGGCCCTGAAGTCTCCATAGTGGGCCCAAGTTTAATCCTCCAGAGGAGCGTCTGGCGCTGTTGTCGGTCGTTTGTGCCCTTCTGCCTCGACGCTGTACGGGAGCTGGTGCTCCTGTGCCACGAGCCAGGGTTCCGTAGTGGTCCTGGGTTTTCCCTGTCGGGATAATGCGGTGGGTATGGTTCATCGTTTTTAGTTGGTTACCTCTAGTCCCATTCCGCCGGTGTGGTTGGCACCTGTGGGGCGAAGCCCCTGTTGCTCCCAGCACGAGAGGGCCCCCATCAAGGGGATTTGTCGCTTGGTGCTCCATGGCGCCCCGTGGAGGTTTCCCAGGCCTCCCCATTCCTCGAGCTGTGTGTTTCGTAGGTTCCAAATTGTTTGAACCTGCTGACTGCATGTGTGTCTGTAGTTTGGCCCAGAAACAATCAAAGATTACACTTATTGAGTCTCTTGCCTGTGCGCCGTTGCCTAGTCCGGCGGGCTGCTGCTTGTCTCTCATGCTGGATGCGCTTGTGTCCGCCATCTTGGGCGCCCCAGCTCTCATCTTGCTTGGAGGAGTTGGGGGCACACTCATTTGGTGCAGAGTGTGGGGCACCCCGCCCAGCAGGGACCGGGATCTCCCCCACCGGTCCATAGGGGGGGGGGGGAAGGCTAGAATACACGCTTACGGCTGTTTGCCTTTGGCGGGAAGGCGGCCGTCCTTCCTCGCCTCCTCTCGAGTTAGGCCTCATTCTGCCGTTGCGGTGCTCGATCAACCCGGGTGTCGGGTGTGGTGTCGCTGTGCTCCGGCCGGCCTCCTCTGCATCGTGGGCACCATGGTAGGAGGATTTGAGCCCTGTAGCAGGAAAGGTAGGCATTTTCAGCGCCCGTGTGGCAGGAGCTCCTGCAACACACATCTTGCCCGGTCGCTGGTCAGGCTCCGCCCCCGTAAAGCATACTTTTTAATTGATTTTGGAACTGCTGCATCCTTTCCGACTTGCCGTAATTCGGTAACATTTCAGGCACTTTCTGCTTATACCGGGGGTCTAGTAGCGTGGACACCCAGTACAGGTCATTCTCCTTCAGCTTTTTTATACGAGGGTCCCTCAACAGGCACGATAGCATGAAAGACCCCATTTGCACAAGGTTGGATGCCAAGCTACTCATGTCCCGTTCCTCGTCCTCAGTGATCTCACTGAAGGTATGTTCTTCCCCCGAGCCACGTACAACACCACGGGTACCAGATAGGTGACAACGAGCACCCTGGGATGCCTATTGTGGTTGGTCTTCCTCCTCCTCCTCAAAGCCACATTCCTCCTCTGACTCCTCTTCCTCACAATCCTCTTCCAGCGTTGCCGCAGGTCCAGCAAGCGATGCTGATAAGGCTGTTTCTGGTGGTGATGATGACCACAACTCTTCCTCTTCACGCTTATCTACGGCCTGATCCAGCACTCTTTGCAGGGAATGCTCCAGGAAGAAAACAAATGGTATGATGTCGCTGATGGTGCCTTCGGTGCGACTGACTAGGATTGTCACCTCCTCAAAAGGACGCATGAGCCTACAGGCATTGCGCATAAACGTCCAGTAACGTGGCAAAAAAATTCCCAGCTCCGCAGAGGCTGTCCTAGCACCCCGGTCATACAAATACTCGTTAATGGCTTTTTCTTGTTGGAGCAGGCGGTCGAACATTAGTAGCGTTGAATTCCGACGTGTCGGACTGTCGCAAATCAAACGTCTCACTGGCATGTTTTTTTGCCGCTGGATATCTGAAAAGTGCGCCATGGCCGTGTAGGAACACCTGAAATGGCCACACACCTTCCTGGCCTGCTTCAGGACGTCCTGTAAGCCTGGGTACTTATGCACAAAGCTTTGTATGATCAGATTACACACATGTGCCATGCCCAAATTCAATGCCGCCAACAAATTTCTTACGTTGTCACAAACCACTTTGCCGATCTCCAGTTGGTGCGGAGTCAGCCACTGATCCACCTGTGCATTCAGGGCGGACAGGAGTGCTGGTCCGGTGTGACTCTCTGCTTTCAGGCAAGTCAACCCCAAGACGGCGTGACACTGCCGTATCCGGGATGTGGAATAGTACCTAGGGAGCTGGGGGGGTGCCGATGTGGAGCAAGACGCAGCAGCAGAAGAGGACTCAGCCGAGGAGGCTATGGAAGAGGATGGAGTAGGAGGAGTAGAGGAGGTGGCAGCAGGCCTGCCTGCAAGTCGTGGCGGTGTCACCAACTCCTCTGCAGAGCCACACATTCCATGCTTGGCAGCCGTCAGCAGGTTTACCCAATGCGCAGTGTAGGTGATATACCTGCCCTGACCATGCTTTGCAGACCAGGTATCAGTGGTCAGATGGACCCTTGCCCCAACACTGTGTGCCAGACATGCCATTACTTCCTTTTGCACAATCGAGTACAGGTTGGGGATTGCCTTTTGTGCAAAGAAATTTCGGCCGGGTACCTTCCACTGCGGTGTCCCAATAGCTAAAAATTTTTTGAACGCCTCAGACTCCACCAACTTGTATGGTAAAAGCTGGCGGGCTAAGAGTTCAGACAAGCCAGCTGTCAGACGCTGGGCAAGGGGGTGACTTTGTGACATTGGCTTCTTACGCTCAAACATGTCCTTGACAGACACCTGACTGTGGGCAGATGAGCAGGAACTGCTCAAGGCGAGAGACGGAGTGGCGGATGGTTGAGAGGGGGCAAGGAGGACAGCAGTGGTTGACGTGGCTGAAGATGCTGGACCAGGAGGAGGATGGCGGCTTTGAGTTTGTGTGCTGCTTGTACTCATGTGTTGATCCCATAGGCGTTTGTGATGTGCGATCATGTGCCTTCGCAAAGCAGTTATACCTAGGTGGGTGTTGGACTTCCCACGACTCAGTTTCTTTTGGCACAGGTTGCAAATGGCATCGCTGTTGTCAGAGGCAGACACACAAAAAAAAATGCCACACTGCTGAGCTCTGCAATGACGGCATTCTGGTGGTGGCAACAGCATGTGTTGATTGGCGTGCTGTCTGGCTGACCCCGGGTGCCGATGCATGCTGTCTGACTGTGCCACTAGCTCCTTGCGACAACCTCCCCCTGCTTCCAACTCATCTCCTCCTCCTCTCAGTCTCCCCATCTGAACTTTCCCCCTGTTCTTCTTCTCTTCTAGCGGGCACCCACGTGACATCCACGGACGCATCGTCATCATCAACCGCTTCACTTGTATCTGACAACTCAGCAAAGGAAGCAGCAGCGGGTACAACATCATCATCATCACACCGTACGTCCATGTGTGTAATGCTGCCTGACTGAGATATATCCCTGTTATCTACATCCTCTGGCAATAATGCTTGTGCATCACTCATTTCTACCAACTGATGTGTAAATAACTCCTCTGACATATCAAGTGAAGTGGCCTTGGTGCTAGTGTTGGTGGCGGCAGGCGGGCGAGTGGTAACTTGAGAGATGCCCGAAGCTAAGCTGGAGGAGGATGGTGCGTCAAGGTTCCGAGCGGAAGCTGTAGAAGATTGGGTGTCCTGTGTTAGCCAGTCAACTATGTCCTCAGAACTTTTCAAGTTCAGGGTACGTGGCCTCTGAACACTGGGCATTATTCTAGGGCCAAAGGGAATCACAGCACCATGACCACGATGGCCCCTGCGGGGTGGCCTGCCTCTGCCTGTCATTTTTTTTTTGATTAGTGGTACTATGCGTGCAAGCTACTGTGACAACAGATATGAGTGGCACTGTGCACTGGCAGAATTTGGCAGAGTAGACGCTGTAGGCCTGACACACACGCTTGCAGACAACTAACTGCTATTCAATCTATTATAGTCAAAAAATGTTTTTTAAAATGTACACAACTGTTACACCAGATATAAGTTGCACTGGTGTGACACTGTGCCCTGGCAGGCCCTGAAACGCACACGTGTGAAGGAAATTGACTGCAATTATTTCACAGTCAAATTTCTATTTTTTTTTTAATGTACATTACTGTTACACCAGATATGAGTTGCACTGGTGTGACACTGTGCCCTGGCAGGCCCTGAAACGCACACGTGTGAAGGAAACTGACTGCTATTATATTACAGTAAAATTTCTAGTTTTTTTTAAATGTACACTACTGTTACACCAGATATGAGTTGCACTGGTGTGACACAGTGCCCTGGCAGGCCCTGAAACGCACACGTGTGAAGGAAACTGACTGCTATTATATTACAGTAAAATTTCTAGTTTTTTTTAAATGTACACTACTGTTACACCAGATATGAGTTGCACTGGTGTGACACAGTGCCCTGACAGGCCCTGAAACGCACATGCGTGAAGGAAACTGACTGCTATTATTTCACAGTCAAATTTCTATTTTTTTTTAATGTACACTCTTGTTACACCAGATATGAGTTGAACTGGTGTGACACTGTGCCCTGGCAGGCCCTGAAACGCACACGTGTGAAGGAAACTGACTGCTATTATATTACAGTCAAAAAAGTTTTTGTTTTGTTTTTAAATGCAAGCTATTGTGACACCAGATATGAGTGGTGGCACTGGGCAAGTGGGCACAGAATACGCTGTGAGCCTGACACACACGCTGGCAGGCAGGCAACTGCAATTATATTACACAGAAAAAAAAAAAAGCAGACTGATGTTCCAGCCCTAAAAAGGGCTTTTTGGGGTGCTGTCCTTACAGCAGAGATCAGATGAGTCCTTCAGGACTGTAGTGGACACTGAATACACTAGCCTAGCTATCAATTTCCCTATTAAATCAGCAGCAGCACACTGTCCCTCCTCTCACTAAGAATGCAGCTTCAGAATGAATCTAAAATGGATGCTGTCCAGGAGGTGGGAGGGTCTGGGTGGGAGGGTCTGCTGCTGAAAGGGTCAAAGTTTACTCAATGATGACGAATAGGGGGCGGACCGAACATCGCCAGCGAACCGTTCGGGACATCACTAGTGATGGGGGTTAATATATATAATATATACATATATATATTGTGTTGGGATAGTGAAGCCAAAGACCTCAATTATAAATAGCGTTATAAGGTCACTATTTTAATGGACACACGCAACAGTAGTTCAACTATTAGAGCCCTGCTAAACTGTAATTCCCAATAGATTATTACCCATTTCTCTATAGATGGCCTCCCTCTAATGATGTGGGGATAACAAATTCCAATGGCAATATTTGTTTATCCCTCTTCTCAAAAAACAGAACCTTAAATCCCTACCTCCTCTCAAAAGAATCCTAAACTGCCTTTCTTGAAACATTTTCTAAAACTAACATATTCTACAAATGTTTACGTTAATCTTGTTAACAATTATGATGTAATGCCCATGGTAGCAGACATACATAAAAAAAAAGAAATATGCCTAAACATATTAACACAACATTGAACAAAAGATACCATCAGAAAAATATATCCTTGCAGTTTCTTGTACTGATTACAAACAGAATTACACTTACCGTTATCCCAGCATAGAGCCAGTCTTCTCACTGCAGCTGGACCTTCCTGGGCAAAGTCAAAATTACTTATGATTTTTGTCAGATGCTTCAAATAGAGAAGCATTGAGGACATGCATTGCATATGTGGCAATTGCTATGATCTCCCAATCCAATATTTAGAGATTTACTCACTTTTCCTCCTTTCCAATGTTGCCATCTTCAACCTTCGTTGGTGTTACTCTTCAGACGCATTGTTTCTCGCATGTCTGCGTCAGAACAGAGTAACGTGATGTCACTGTCTTCCTATACTCCCAAGCGGCACTGAAACCACAGACTATGGAATTTCCATAACAACCACATTGCATGCGCTGTGGTTGTTATGGGTGGATAGCAGAGGCACCTCCTGTGGGAGGTCTCTTCTGCTCTCTTTTGTCAGTCAATGCTGAGGCACGCCGACTGACATCTAGGAGAAAATAGCTCCTTTTCTCCTAATCTATACATTTGCAAGCAAAACAACTAGCACAATGTATAGATAGAATCTTATGCTCAATGTAAAAAGCATAAGTTATTTAGGGCATGTAAGGTGCACTTTATTATTTTATTTCAAAACATTTGTAATGATTGCAAAAAAGGTTAAAGGGTTAAATGGATTAATAGACTTCTCCGGCAAGTATGCACATCCTCTATTGAACTGGGTGATAGTCCGAGCCGCAAACTGTGAAATTGCCAAGTACATATCACCTTTTGTTAGAACCCAGAGTATTGTAGTAGTTCAGCCAAATCCCTCTGTCTATAATAGATAACAATATAATTTAAATAAACCACAAATCATATATATATATATATATATATATATATATATTTGTGTTAAGGGCTCATGATAGTACAGAAGATACAAACACTGATAAGTGTACGATGGTATTAAAAGAGCAAGTCGGTTGTGGTGTGCCGGAACCGACGATGAGGTAGGCCTGTAAATAAAGAGGGCCCACCAAGAAGAAATGTAAAGAGAAAAGGAGTTAATAATGAGGAGTGGGTGGGAGGGTGATGCAGCGCTGACCTCGAACGATATGGAGCCAGGTAAGGGGTGTCCCTTAAGTAGGGAAGAGGTGTGTCATACGCCCCTCCCACAATTACAGGCCAAAAGGCCTTAATACTTGTGTTAAGGGCTCATGATAGTACAGAAGATACAAACACTGATAAGTGTACGATGGTATTAAAAGAGCAAGTCGGTTGTGGTGTGCCGGAACCGACGATGAGGTAGGCCTGTAAATAAAGAGGGCAAAAGTAGAAAATCAAATTTATTACATACCAGCAATATACATACTTTAACCAGACATGTCTTGAAAGGCATTTCTTACTTCTTGTACCGGGTTAGGTATGTATCTAGAGTAATCCGATGATTTCCAGCGCCCTAGTGACTTGATAACATGAACTGGAATGTTTGCACTGGATGCTGTGGAGGCCGCTCCTATGCGGAAGGAGTGGCCCGAATAGTTAGCTGATTTGAGGCCCAGCTGTGCAAGTAAAGACCTGACGTGTGTCATAAAGGTGGTGGTAGTGAGTACCGAACCTTGTAGACTGAAAGTGGTTGAGATGGTGGTTCGTTGTTATGCTGGGTATATGAGTCCAGTAGTTTGACGGGGCTCCACCTGTTGTGAGTAGGATAGTACTTAACCTCTACTGAAAGTGCATGTTGACTGGTTTTGGAGTGAGGCAGAGTCAAGATATAATAGTCCATGTGTTTTGTTAAGTGTGAATGAAGTAGGACGTGAGTGGACTGTGTTGTGCTGATGGCGGTAAATTCTCTTGGTCTCAAGAAACCATAAACAAGGCTACGTATATGGCGGTTTTAACGATGAGGTTTGTGTTGTTGGCAAAGGGTTTAAATCTAGTGAATTGTATAAGTCTTTAAAAATATGGAAATCTATGGGTAGCTTCTGGGCCGTACGTGGGGGTTCGGATCTCTGAATACCCCTAAGGATGTTCTTAATTGGTAGGAGGACGCTTGATTTGTCTGGTTGTAAAGTTAGCATGTGATGTTGGATGCCTGTCAGATATGGTTTGATTGTGTTGTTTGATAGTTTGAGTTTGAGGTGGCAAAAAGAAGCAAAGCCCAACCAGGATGTCACGATGAAAGGTTGTAAGATGTTGTGTTCAGAAAGGAATCTTTAAATCAAATGAAAGCTCTATCGTAAGTTTCCCGGGTATTAGTAGACAGTGCTAATTGGGACAATGTTCTGCTATGTTGCATAATAGCATCTAGTCCATTACTAGATGGTGGAATAGTGGGGTGTTCATGGCTGTGAGTGCGGCTGACGGGAGTATTTGACGAAAAGCCTGGAAATTAAAGCGAGACAAATTGTCAGCAGCAGTGTTACATACACCTGGAACATGAATACAAAACAAGAGAAAATTATGACATGCAGCCAGCCAAGTGAGTTTCCTCAAGAATCTCATAATAGTCAGTGATTTGGATCGGCCTTGTTTATAATGTGACAAGTTACTTGGTTGTCTGAGTAGCAACGTACAGACGAACCTGCCCATAAATGCACCCATGCCACGGCAACCGTCATGATGGGATATATCTCAAACAGAGCTGATGTAGTGGAAAAACCCTCCAGGTCCTGAACTTCTGAAGGCCAGCTGCCCTAAAGCCATTTGTTCCTGAAAAATTGCTGTAAAACCTGTGGTAGACGCCGCGTCTGACCAAATGGTAGGTGAGGAGTCAGACAATTTTGGAAGGAACATGCTTTTACCATTCAAGGTGGTTAAAAATTTTCTCCACATAATTACGCCTGCCGTGGCTTGGGTATCCAGGGGTGACCTGTGTCCATCATGTCTAAAAGTGGGAAACATGTAAAGGAGTTGTGAGATGAAAGCCCGGCCTTGAGGTATGATGCGAATGGCAAAATTCAGTGACCCAAGCAGAGACTGTAATTCTTGCGGTTGCAAGTACCGAGTTGTATGTAGAGATTATGTTGATCAGAATGTTTTCTACCTTGGGCGTGGCAGGCTAGCTTGCATGGTGGCTGAGTCTAGTATGATACCCAGGAATGTGATGAAGGTATCTGGTCCTTCAGTCTTGGTGGAGGAGACTGGGACACCCACCTGTTCGAATAGACTGATGGTTTCTTTTAGGCTACTGGGAGGGGAAATATTCTCCTCGACCAGTAAGAAATCATCCAGATAATGTATAACTGTAGGGCATCTGGCTATATTTAATAAAACCAGCATAGGGTTTCGGCGAATACGTCGAAAATGGCCGGACTACTTTGGAACCTAAATGTTAAACGTGAGCAAAATAGTAGTTCCCTGCCCACTTGATACCATGCAGGTGACACAGTGTAGGGTGGATAGGCAGTAACTTGAAAGCTTTGTGATATCAGTCTTACTGAGCCATGCTCCGGCCCCTGCCTGCATGATAGCCGTAATGGCGTGATCTATGGTGGAATATTGCAGTGAAAATTCCTCAGAGGGTATGAGGGAGTTCAGACTAGGAGTGGCAGAGGTGTGAGGTGTTGATAGATCAATGATAAGTCTCTGTTTGTGAGAAGATTTCCCTGTGACAATACTGATGGGGTTTGTCCGCCATGTGGTGAACGGAGGGGACTGGAAGGGCCCCCATAGGAAGTCCTCTGCCACTTCCTGGCTATGAGTGCCTCCACCGCTGTAGGGTTTGTTGTGCGGATTGTAAATTAAGACATTCCAGGATTCCGGAAGGCATGTGTATGAGGCCTGTGTGAATCCTTCTGATAGACCCGAGATAATGAATTCTACCAAATGTCTAGATGGATGATGTGGCAGTAATGTCGTAAGTACAGAAATGTTTATTGATGTTAAGTATAGTTTTGGGATACATTTTATTTGGACACAGATTTAGCATGTGCCCTGAAACAGATGGCTGGAGAAAGTGATTGCAACTCAACCAGTGCTGGAGGGGTCGCAGCGGCCGACCCAGCCATGGTAAGGGGTGTAGTGACCGATTCCCCAGGGGTGATACTGGCAGGCTAACTAGGCCTGAAAGGCGAAAAATTAATCTTGTTTGTGACAGGTGAGGCCCTGCTAGTTGCCAAGTGGCTATGAGAGGCTCTGTCTATGAGTTGGCGCGAGGGGTTATTGAGGCCACCCGTCGTAGTGGCAGGAATCGTAGGCCTCTCGGTGATAGTAAAAGAAAACAGGGGGAGGGAGTGACAGGTGAGGCCCTCTCTATAATATTGCGAGGCGGCTAACTCACGTGTGGCCCGATGGCGTTTGCCTCCGAAACGTTGAGGCGGGGTGTTGGCCTCGCGGACCACTAAACGATAGGCAGAAATGCCAAGAAGGGAGGTACCTATTTGGGCCTATACCCCTAACTTGCCAGTACTCTATGGCCTAGAAGAATGAAACGTATGTGAACTACAACGTGAGCAGGCTTACGTACCTGGTAGTATGTATAAAGTTTTGAGATTCGACAGGTATGAAAACCTGGATAAACCTAAAAAGGGATCGAGTGAGAATGGATCCTGTGAGACCTGTGTAATCTGTATAGGCTTCTAGCAGTATGTGTGGGAGGTGTAAAATCTATGAGTATGATAGTGACCTGACTGCCCATGCTTGGTGACAAGCGTTACGCTGAGTCCGATACCTGGCAGCAGGGGATTGGCCGTGTAATGTGTATATATGGAAGGTGATCAGATGATATGCATGTCACTAAACTGATCTGGGAATGCAAGGGACTTTTTAATGTGAAGTGACAATATGCAGAATCATAAATGTTGCTGTAAAGTGACGTATGAATGTATGAACCAGAACGTGTGATTCAAAAACCGAAAGTCTTGTGAGACGTATATGCCGTGTTCTTGAATACTCGTGTTACGTCGCCTGAGTGTGTCAAGAAAAGGCCTGAGTTTGTGAATGCCATGTGAAATTATGTGAAATGACAATCTATGCAGAAAATGTTGTAACGTGACGTATGAGTGGTTGAACCAATGCGTGTGATTCAACCCGAAACCCTCTGTGGAAGGTAGGACCGTGTTCTTATATACTCGTGGTATATCGTATGAGTATGATAAGAAATGGCCTGAATAGTTAGTGCCATGTAATCGTAATGTACATGGTTGTAATAACATCATATCTCCATTATACTCTTTGAAAATAGGACCGTGTCCTTGAACTCGTGGTATGTCGTACGAGCATGGCAGAAAAAGGAGCCGTAATGTAGGCTAACCATAACAGTAATATACATGTAATATCTGCATTGTAAAATAAAATAACTATTATTATTAAAACCATATATATATATATATATATATATATATAATAAGCAAACTGAAACAAAATAGACAACCTAAGATCGTGTAAAATAAGTATTTGAAAGTTTAACCGATAACTGTGCAGGAAACGTATGATTGGTTGGATCAGTACATGTGATTCACCACGAGTATGCATGAAAAGGAATTAAATCC
Source organism: Pelobates fuscus (assembly GCF_036172605.1). Classification (NCBI taxonomy): domain Eukaryota; kingdom Metazoa; phylum Chordata; class Amphibia; order Anura; family Pelobatidae; genus Pelobates; species Pelobates fuscus. Next base: position 375,740,151 of record NC_086318.1, on the reverse strand, counting down.
TTGTGTCATGGTTAACAACAAAGAAATGAGGCCTGTAACGTAGGCTGATTTAATTGTAATGAAATGGATAATTATAAAAAAAAACTCCAGTAAGCGTGGGAGTCCAATGTCTATACAGAAATGTTAGCTGGTTTCATACCCTTGATGTAATAAGTGATACCTTAAAAATAGCATGAAAATGGTCTGTCTATTTAACCAGGCAACTTTTTAACCAAATGTAAATACATGAAATGTAACTCACGAAAAAGATCTATGTGAATACATAGCAGAATAACCAAATCTTAGTATGAAGGGAAACAGAAGTTAGCATGAATAGCTTAACCGTATGCATTTTAATGCGAACAGCAATCGTGCATAGAATATACTATGAATAAGTGCCGACCAGAAAACACAAACCGAAATGACAATCGTTTAAATGAAGCAAGGTTGGTTTTTACATGAAATGCAATAATGTCTGAGAAGCCTGTAGTACACTGAATGACCGGTAGGGGTCAGTGTGTAGGCGAAAATGCAGTGGTTCGATGGTTTGTACATGAAATGCAATAATGTCTGAGAAGCCTGTAGTACACCCAATGACCGGTAGGGGTCAGTGTGTAGGCGAAAATGCAGTGGTTCGTTGGTTTGTACATGAAATGCAATAATGTCTGAGAAGCCTGTAGTACACCGAATGACCGGTAGGGGTCAGTGTGTAGGCGAAAATGCAGTGGTTCGTTGGTTTGTACATGAAATGCAATAATGTCTGAGAAGCCTGTAGTACACCGAATGACCGGTAGGGGTCAGTGTGTAGGCGAAAATGCAGTGGTTCGATGGTTTGTACATGAAATGCAATAATGTCTGAGAAGCCTGTAGTACACCGAATGACCGGTAGGGGTCAGTGTGTAGGCGAAAATGCAGTGGTTCGTTGGTTTGTACATGAAATGCAATAATGTCTGAGAAGCCTGTAGTACACCGAATGACCGGTAGGGGTCAGTGTGTAGGCGAAAATGCAGTGGTTCGATGGTTTGTACATGAAATGCAATAATGTCTGAGAAGCCTGTAGTAGACTGAATGACCGGTAGGGGTCAGTGTGTAGGCGAAAATGCAGTGGTTCGTTGGTTTGTACATGAAATGCGATAATGTCTAAGAAGCCTGTAGTACACCCAAAGACCGGTAAGGGGTTTAAACGAATGATATGCATGAACATGCAATGGTTTTAGAACAGACTTAGACAAAATGCAGCCGTAAAGTGAGGACCTGACCCGTGCATGGTGCCGTGGGACTGATGCCTGGCATAACGGGTAGGTTGACTTACAGTTTGTGAGTCACTTGGACACCATCCACGGCGATGGATTGAAGAAAGAAGGTGGTAGGCCGGAAAAGCCTGTGGCTGGATTCCTGACACAGCTCTGCTTAAAAAACCTCATGGAGTAATCAGGTAAAATGGCGTCTGGATGACCCGGAAGTGGAAATGATGCAGCGCTGACCTCGAACGATATGGAGCCAGGTAAGGGGTGTCCCTTAAGTAGGGAAGAGGTGTGTCATACGCCCCTCCCACAATTACAGGCCAAAAGGCCTTAATACATATATATATATATATATGTGTGTATTTTTTTTTTTTATACCAAGGGAAAAACAGAGATGTATTTTTTTTCCGTTAATTTTACCTATATTTACATGTAGTTCTGCATACTATTCAGGGTTAATAAGTGTAAATACAGGAGTTATTTTCAATTGGCATTGATTCCTACATCATTTATATGTATATTAAAAAAAAATTCTACGCATTTAAATTTGTACAAAAACAGTTTAAGCACAACAGGACACGTTCGGTGCATGACAGATGTCATGTGGATATGTATAATTGATATGCATTTTACAGTATTGAACATGATTGAGCTTGATGCTTTCAGCCATACTTATGCATTATAAATTGAGTTGGCTAAGAACGGTATCAAGTTAAAATTAAAATTGTTATGCTTTTTTTTAATAGCCGTAAATACTGCACAAGGTTAGAAAATATTTTGCCAATATTTGTATCTTCACCGCATTCATTTTGTTCCCAATATAATGACAATCAAGTGTAATGGAGTTAGTGTGATATTATTAAATATAATTCTGTGTTGTTTTGTAAGAAGAACATGAATCTGTAAATATAAAGTTAATTTCCCTGATGTGTTATGAACAGATCCATGATATTGTTATGACAATTACTTTGCTGATTAAAATACATATAATTTTTTTTCTCCGTGTAGGAGAAATATGGGTTTCTTACTGTGTTGTAATGATAAAATGCTACAAATACGTGAAACTAAAATCAAGATTTTTACAGCTTATGTTGGTTGTGTGCAGTTTGAAGTCCTTTTGGTGTTATTAGCAACTAATGAATGCTGAAATATCACAGGTGTCAAATCATATCTGTTACTTTACAGCTGAGAATGAGTACAGGATGTATTGCCATTGCAAATGAATCTAATATGAATCTAATGAGCAATAATGAGCAACTGTTTTGTCGTTATTTGAAACAACCACTGAGCTGCTAATAAAGTCTCATTTCTATGGTTTATATGCTGCACTGGCTGGGATTCATAACAGGGCCATTATGTGCAAACCATATGCAAAATTGGGAAGTGAACCCTCTGTGCTATGCATAATCTAGTTAGTTTATGAATTAGAAAAACATCTCTTGTTTCCTATTAATGAAACAAAGTTATTGAATTCTTATATAAGGGCACATGAACAGCAGTGACATAATAAAAAGAGAGTACTGGGTTTATAAATGCTTGTTTATATACTGTATTTTTTCCATTGTTAGTTAATGCTCGCATAAAAAAAAATTGAAGAAAATAAAATGTAATTCACTCTGCTAAATTGGTGAATCCGCTACTTTTGCATACTTCACAAGTGAACTGGTTTATTTGTTAAATTGAGAATTCAAAGTGAATTTAAAACTTAAGGCTAGAGTAACCAAAATAAAAGCATAGCTGACTTTGAGTCTTTTTCCATTTCGACTATTTTGACCTTAAATTTGAAATTCACTGTGAATTCACTTTAAATTCTCATGTCAGTACATAAACCTGATAATGTGATTTTCCAAATGCAAACATCATGTACCATAGTGAATAGCATACATGAATATCATAACTATGAATAACATACAGCATAAACAACACATGCATTGCAAATATCACATAGACATCATGGCACACTGTGACACACGCTTTTTGCTCTGGACTTTTGATACAATTTCGTGGAGGAGTGTAGAAGCCGACCTCTTGCCCACCGACTATGGGCCTTATACAAAGATTCTGTTCGGGAGTTGTATCTCCCCAACCGCCATTAGTAGCTTGCCCTGGTTGCGGCTGGTTCGGCACCTTCCCTTCATGCGAATGGAAGCGAAAGCTGGCTCTCTGGCAGCCATTTACATGTACCAAACCCACAAATAGTCCCAGCGGACAAATTGGTTCGCGGTTTTGAACCACTTTGAAATGCGCCAGGAGAGCGCTTTTTAGAGGGAAGGTGCCTAAGACTAAGGGGAACAAATGCTGACCGGCAAAAGCACCAAACTTCCATACGGTGGCATTTCCCCTACACTGCATGGATCTGAGCGCTATTTGGAGAACTTTGGCGCTCAGATCAGGGCTATTTAACGATATATAATTTGTGGGGGTTCCTATTTGTTTTTTTTTGTATTTTGATATTTTATGTTTTTGAGTCACTCTGACACAGGAATTTGTGGACATTTTGTGGGAGTGTTCTGGGCGTGTTTTACTGCATCCTTGTTTTGTATATAAGTGGGCCATTTGGCCATGATTAAACACATTCGTTTCTACCCTTCATCCAGTCTAGGCTGATGTTTTGGGAATTGGGAGCTATAATTACTGCTACACTGGGGATTTGGGAGAACAACAGCGGATATACTCAGCCAGAGTATAGGGGGATCCATTACACACACATTACATAGACACAGGCTTCCCACCAGTCCAGTTTTCAGGTTCCTGTCCCACCATCCCGAGTATGTATCCTGGTGTTCATCTGGGGACCCGATGGCACTCTCTTTGGGCACCATTAGATGAGCTTGCGCTGTGAAGGACCCTAGTACAATGCAGAGAGAGCTTCAGCAGCACTCTCTACATGGTCCTGTAGGCGGAGTCCAGAAAGACAGGTCACATCAGAGCCCACCATAGTACCTCATACCTTCCAATGTTGGGAGAGAAGTAGACATCATAGCAATCTACACTTTACCAGAAAAATCTCTTAAAATTGTAGACAAGGAGTTTTAAGATAAAACTGAATTGAAATGTGTTGACTACCAAATTACAAAATTAAAAACAAAATAGCTATGGTTTCAAACTTTGTCAAACAGTTTTTCTTGTGACATTTTTAAGCAGGTTACATTCTGTATATAATTTTCTTGATCAATAGAATGAAAAAAAAAAAGCATAATAAGTCCATTTCACAATAAATTAAAATATCATATGGACATTTAAACTTGATCACAAACACTGTGGATTGTAAAATCTCCATAACTAATGTCAATTATAAATTCACAAATTTAGTCTAAGCAGAACGTTTCAAAATAGCTTCATCCTCACTAATAAATTATTCAGAACTCTTCAGTCAGTTTTTTTGGTTCTTTTCTTCACCGAGAGCATTTTGTTTATACAATATGATTGTGTCATGACACTTGGTCATTTGTGACTTTGTCTTTATATCTGCTGAATTTTTGAGAGGTTTATTTATTTTCCATTTTCATAGCTTTATACTTTAGTGCCACCTGTCTAAACCAGAAATACATAAACAATGTATACTATCGTCTGACACAAGACATCATTTAAATGGCCTAGTTAACATTCTATTGATTTCCTTTATTTACTAGATAAAGGGGATAAGTTATTACCTCTGATCGGCAAGCAATGAGATGTATGTTATTGCACCTTGTATTCTAATAAAAAAAATACACATAAGTATTAACTGCTTGTTTTATGTATTTTAAGCAAATGAAAGATGAAGAATTTCCTTATTAAACATACACCTGACATGAGTAAGTGATGTATTAGTGCTAGTAGGTAAATAAATGTTAACTACATATTGCGCTAGTTAAGTAGTTAGTAAATCTGCACAGTTTATCTTAAAGGAACAGTATAGCGTTTAGAAAATAAACATGTATTCCAAACACTATAGTATCCTGTTAACAGGTTAGGTGTCCGTCCCCTACCTATAAGGCTCCATGGTTGAGATCATCAAGACCACAGTAAAATATTTAGGTTGTAGTGTGCATGCATAGCAAAACACTGCGCCAATTAGATGGTCTTGAAGAGTGGCAGTCATTTAAGGCATTTAAACCCTGCAATGTAAACATTGTGATTAATGCAGAACGGCAATGTTTACATTGCACGATTAAAGTGACAGAGACATGGCACACAGATCCCTTCATGAGGATGAAGTAGTTTAGGTGCCTATAGTGTCCCTTTAAGTCTTGGTTTATAGATCATAGGCTATTATTCTAGGTTATTAGCGTAGCAATGCACAGTATTGATATGCTTTCTGAATTAGATATAAGAGCACCCTTTGACACCAAACAAACATTCAACATCTCATGAGGCCTATAAGATTATTTAATAAAGAAGGAAATCTTAGAAAATCCAATTTATATACTCAACTTGCCTGCTGCTACAGGTTCACACAGAGCATCTACAACAACAAGCAAGTTTGGTTGAGCAGCAGTTGGTCCAATAGCAATAGAAGCGTTGCTAAGTGGCAGAGAGACCAAGGATTTTAGCCCAACGATACATTACATGTTATTGCTACTTCCACGTATATTGTCTTAAACCCTGCCCTACAACACACCGAACAGCCAGCCCTTAACCCTAACATTCTCTATAACTCACTGTATGACTCCAACTCTTAGAATGTATTCAGATAATTGTATAAACTCCACGTCTATTGTATTAACCCCACACTATGCTGTATTAACCAGCACCATGCTGTATTAACCATGCAACCACAGCATTAACCTTGAATTTGATGTATTTAAAAAAACAGCAACCTCTTCATTACAAGCCTATACTCACAGCAATACTCTCACATTGTGTTGCATAATTAACTCTATGTATAGTCAGAAATTATGTAATTGGAGGTTTTATTTTGCTCTCAATATGACAGGGAACTCTAGGCTAACAATAAAAGACTGCAAAAACGAGGCCCTTGACTTTTCAGGACCCCACTTGGGGCCTCCAGCCCAAGTCAGCTCCCCGTAGCTACGCCACTAAAAGAAGTCTACATCAAGAGTGTGTAAGTATAAAGAGAATGAACTGTGTGAATCTGCTGTACAAGTTAAAAAAAAATATTAAATATGTTAAGGGAGCCAAAAAACTCCATCTTATCCAATTTAAGGGTGTAGGCACATTGTAGACTGAAGATAAAGTGTTCCTGACATTAGCACTATTGATTAAGCCCAATTAATTGTTATTAAGAATCCCCTGTGTCTGCTGTTCATTAATTTATTAACGGAAGTAACAGAATAATACCAAACCATGTGAAGTAAAAAGAAAGGAGAAGCAGATTTTGGAGCGGAAAAAAACCTGCCCGTTCAGGCCAAAACATTCATTGTACCAATACAGTAAAGTTCCCAGTAGGACTGAACTAAGGCATGGCTGGAGTAATGACCTGGGAGGGGAGATACAAATGTACTACACAACATATAACTGTTGAGACATTACTACTACAAAGTAAACCTGGGATTGTTAATTAATGGTGTTTTGTTTTTCTTCACTTTTGTTTTTGATCAGTGTGCATTTTGGATTTAATGAAGCCAAAAATCAATTACATACTATTTCAAAAATGTTTAATATTTTTCTTACATAAGAAAGCTGTGCTTCCAATGTCCCACATTGCATGAAAACAAAAGAATCCTTTTTGTTCTTTTTTTAATATTTTTTTTATATGCACTGCAAAGAAACTAGCGTTCAGATAGACGAAAATAGCTATTTGAAAAAAAATGCATTTTGTTTGTAGTTTTTAAAATGATTCATTCAAGCATTGTAACTTTCTTAAAGACATGTCGATTTAAATGTGTTTTTTTTTTGTACAGTGTGAAATGTATAAATGTATATAACATGCAAAGAAAAGGCTTGTTGAATAGAAGAATTTAAGAATTACTGTAGACAGAGACAAAAGAAAAAGCAGAACAAAGCTTTTTAAAGATTCTAAATCACACACAAAACATTTGTTCTGCTCCAGCTCTTTGTGAACTAATTGGCTCTCCTGGAGGGACAGGTAATTGTACTTGCCTACATAAGCTGTCCTGAAGCTCCCTTGGAAAGCTCCAGTAAGCTCCCAGTGTTAGCAGCCATCAAGGATTTCACAGGTCAGTCATTGGATCGATACAGCTAAAAGCAGCAGGGACTGTAATGTCGACAGCAGGTTTAAAAAAAAAAAAAAAAAAAAAAGCAGAAATAAGAGAAAAGAAACACTGCAAGTGCCAGTTTGGTCTCCTTCATACAGCCACTCAAGACAGCTTAATTAACCCTTAGAAAATACAATTTATCCAAAGGCTTGCAGGGTCTCATCTAGGCCTTATTGGTGAATTGATAGCAAAGATAGCTGGCAGGTTCGAATTCCCATTTCCCCATTATAGCTGTTTCAGTTAGGATGTAAAGAAAACATCATTATAGGTGGATGTGTATGTCTTGTTTAGAAGTATAGAGTGCATGTGACAGAAGACACCTGAGCACAGTGTAACAATTCGCATGTGATTTCAGAAGGAGCTCGTCCCAGCAAGTGCACTGATCACTTACATGGAGCATTCGGTGTCTTAGGTCAGAAGGCAGTTGCTAAGAAAGACTAGGCTAGATTCTCACACGGGTTTTCAACTCGAGGTATCACATTGGTAGACTGTTTAAAAAATAAGATAATATTTAATAGCTATATATTTATCTACCTATCAAGAAAACAGGTTGGCTCTTTGCAAGGATCATTACATTTCCAGCAATGTTTCTCAATTCCGATTTTCTAAAATATAACAATTTTACTTTTTTTTATATATACAATGAACAAAATTATAAACGCAACACTGTTGTTTTTGCCCCCATTTTTCCTGAGCTGAACTCAAAGATCTAAGACTTTTTCTATGTACACAAAAGGCCTATTTCTCTCAAATATTATTCACAATCTGTCTAAATCTGTTTTAGTGAGCACTTCTCCTTTGCCGAGATAATCCATCCATCTCACAGGTGTGGCATATCAAGATGTTGATTAGACAGCATGACAATTGCAAAGGTGTGCCTTAGGCTGGCCACAATATCACACAGCACAATGCCACAGATGTCGCAAGTTTTGAGGAAGCGTGCAATTGTCATTCTGACTGCAGAAATGTCCACCAGAGCTGTTGCCCATGAATTGAATGTTCATTTCTCTACCATGAACCGTTTTCCAAAGGCGATTCAGAGAATTTGGCAGTACATCCAACCGGCCTCACAACCATAGGTATATACCGAGGTATAGTTACTCTGTGCAATTTAATGCACTTGTGTGTTAAGAACCCCTATTGGGTAATTGAATTTGCCACTTTTATTTTTATTTTTCATTGGTGGTTAAGTGGTGTCCATCTGGACTTTGCCGCTTGCCACATGCGCCCTCCACCTTCGGAAGACGTGCAATCCCCAGACCCATCTTTTCCATAACGTATTTCATTGGTGGCCAGGGGTGTTTTCATCCGTTTACTAATAAATATTATATGTTTTTACTTGTTACCAATACATTTTTACTTTAATTTTATATGCTATTCCAATCAAGTCCTTCAAGCCTCAAAGGATCTTCATTAGGGAAGTGCCATCCCCAGATAAGGGGCACTCCACTAATTACCTTAAGAGCCAGGAATTGAAAGCCCTGCAAAAGGTGAGCATAAAACTTACCATCAAGGGTTTATCTGTATTTGAACAGTATCACACATTGGTCGCTTCTCTCTTTTTGTATTTCTTTTGAAGGAAACGCTATAGAGCCAGTGGTGTGTTGCTGCCCTAAGAGCAAAAAGGTACATTTTACGGAGCTAGTATTGTATAGGCTCCATACCATGTGAGTGGTTCTAGTTATTTATCCATTAATAATCATTATTACCAAAACCATCTACACTTTTGTTCCTTTCTTTCCGCATGTACCTTCAAGTTTGTTATTACACTATATTGACAAGGTAAGTTAACCCCTGCAGCAAAACCTTTCTATTTTACTTAGCACTCCACTTATTGGTATATAGTTTATACCATATATTGTGTTTAATATCTAATATTGATTGTGGATATAGGGGTAATCCACTTTATGTGTTGAGCGGCTAAATATATAGGCAGTAGGCAGCATATTGTATCACCCACTACCTCCTAGTAGAGGTAGATTGTGTTTTTTGTTAATAGTTTGTTCTGACTGAGATGTACCATGTATATTTCAATATATATCAATTCCTGTCCATGAATATCTTTTACACATTATCCAAGTATGAAAAAAAATGACCTGGTGGTACTCTGACAGTAGTAATCCATGCCATAATCATGGAGAAACAACTGGATAAATAAGCTGGAACTGATGCAAGGAAAAAGTTTCAGCATCATGATAACAAATCTGTTGTTTCTCATGATTTCGTGAGGAGTTGCCTAGGATGGAAACAAGGTAGTGGACACTAAAAAGATAGAAGATTCTTTATTCCCAATACAATAAAATACCCTTATGTAGCATTGGTAGTAGGAAATGTAGAGGCACACCAATGAATAGCTGAGGAATATTTATACAAGAAAATAAAAGCTTACCTACCCTCTTGCTGTCCCGAGACTCCTTTGGTGCAGCTTACCTCGCCACCTCCTCCATTGTCCTATCCAGTGGTCCTCATAGATGAGCATTGAGGACCTGATGCGCATGTGCTCTGAGTGCCATGCGAGCTTCCAAGGTTCACCCTTAGTAAAGCATTGAATCTCTGTCATAGGTGCCATGGAAGCACCTCTAGTGGCTGTTACTAGAGGTGGATTTAACCCACATAAAAAAAACTGCAATGTTTTACATTGTGTGGGTAAAACCCAAAGACCACTGCACCCATACCAGTGGCCCAGGTGACTTTTTTTATCCTTTTGGCATGACTATGTTTGACTGGGTAAACCTACTTTTGTATGACTTTTTTTTGTCTGGCCCAACTGGTAAAGACATGTACTAATGTATCCATTTACAAGCAAACATAAAGCCCTGCATTATTTGATGAGCTCAATACAATCATTTACAGAGATATGGTGAAAAAGTTAGCACTTATCTAGCATTTTGCAATTTTGAAATATTAACATCTTGTTTTTAGAGTTTGGAGTAAATGGCAGTCTTTGGTTTCATAGTTGTTGATAGTGGGATTGTGATAGTGTCAACATCATTAACAGCTAACTGACAGTTGTTAACGATGTTAACACAATCACAATCCCACATTCCCAATAATTTTCAGCTCCACTTTTCCCATTATCAACGCAGTGAAAAAGTGTTCTATGCCTTATAATACGCAATTAAGCTTAAGTTATCACAACCTTTCTAAAGTATAATTATCAATGGAACCAGTGAAAACATAGTGAATTCACTATAAGGTCCTGAAAGTGAAAAAAGCTAAACAGATTCAATCTCTAAGTCAGTCTGTTGTAATCCATACTTACAAGATGGCTCCTGTATGGAAAATTGTATGTTTATCAGTGACCGAATGATTAAAGATTTTACATTGTAGCCTAGATATCCAAAAATCTAATATGGCTGAGCTTACGATGCCTGATGTTCGTCACTGAAGGATTTCATTTATGTTTTTATTTTGCCTAATTGATTATAACAGAGTAAATTAAAAGTGGAACTATATATACAAACTCATTCAAATTTAGTTATTTTGTGTCATTTTTCCGACTCTTCAACTTTTGTTTTTTGAACTTCAGCATTTAACTTACCTAGTGGCTGTGCTTGATAGCTCTATATTTGGCAATCATAAAACGACAGGTATGCATGTTTAATGCTCGAAGCTGTGCAGATAGTCACTCAATGAAAGTCAATTTGCATTCCATTACAAGAAATTCCAGAGGGGAACATTTTATAACATTTTACTCTCCATAACTTTAAGTATTGCGTCTTGAATCACTCAAAAATCTTTTTTTTTTGTTGTTTTTGTTTGACAATATAACTTTTAATATACTTTCTCGAGTTGACATGCTTTAAATATTGCATTTATAACTTTGGTGAATAGGTATGTGGACAACATTGCTTAAATTTATTAGACGTTGTTCACCTTTTATTGGAACCTTATTTAAAAATAATTAAAAAATAACATGAATTCTGTGAAATTGTATTTATAATAAAACAGACATTTACATTGCTAAATCTCTTGAAAAATAGTACTTTTTTTCCCCCAGGTTTATGATGAACATAAGCACAATAAGCCTATTTGAGATAATAAATAAATAATAGATTTGCAACACGAGAATAGTGTTAACCAGTGATTACAATTCAATAGGTACTTTATCAATTATGCAATACAAATGCAAGAAAAAATAAAACAAGAAAAGGAACATAAATTCATATGGATAAAAGAAAATGGATAAAAATTTAAGATTCAAATACTTTGTAGTTTTCAAATAGCATCACAAAGAAAAACAAAATAACAAACAAATGACTAATTAAACATTATACAGAGCAGTTTATAGGTAGAAGATTGAAGAAATCTTAAATAAATTATAGAAATGCTGGACAAGGCATTTTAAAAGATAATGTATCAAACACTGTTTATCTGAGCTAATGGCAGAATGAAGCACGTATTTGCACTCCATTAATCAATTTGATGCTGTAGAAAAATTCAAACTGAAGCAAAAAAAACAAAACAATAATGATAAAGAAAAGTATTATATTGATAACGGGAAATGTTGCAAAGAGACATGATTATTTAAAACAACATATATTTTAAAAAGTTGCATTTTAAATAATCATCTCCCTATGAATTTTTCTCCATGAGCAAACTCCAATCATTCTTCGAAAGGGAATATTTGGGAAGATGTTGGAGTTTGCTTTTTATTTTGAAGTTGGAAATTTTATTGCAGCAATACGTATGAAAAGTCACCAAAAAAATCATACAAATTTCATTTTTTCTCCTTTCTGTAAACATTAAAAAAGTGATTGCACAAGTGCTTAATAAGACAAAAGTCACATGATGTTTTTTATTGTTTAACTCAAAGACATTGGCATATGATCTGGGGACTTCTGACATTGATCTGTGAAAGAAAATCAACATTGAGTGGCTGTTCCTTAACCATCAATCAACTTTCTTTCCGATCAATTATTTTTTTTTTTGGCAAACCAGATGGAACTCTAAATCACAAAACAATCAAAATGGCTCACCCATTGCCCATTTAATTTGTTTCATGATTCGTTAATTTTGCTCTTTGGAATGATGGAATATGATTCGTGATTTGCAATTTGTTAGAAACCGAATCCCCAAGTCTTAAGAATAATATGTGCAGAAAGGAGCAGTGGCATGTATCTTTGAAACGCATCTGTCACTACTCATTTACTGATACCACCATCTTAAAACAATAATCTAGAAGTGACGGATTATAAATATGATATTGCATTTTTTGTGTTTACATGTGGGATGTGTAGCTAGGTAGTTTGTACACAAACTTAATTTTGCCAAGAACTACATAAAATCGCACACTGCAGAGCAATTGTCGCATATTAGCTTTATATCTGCCATGCACTGCATTTTGTTTCTTAGGAAAATAAGTGAGATTTATTTCTATTTAGTGTTGGTACATTGGTGTATAATTTAAATGTTGGTAAATCAATGATCAGATTAAATGTCAGGTGGAGGTCAAGCCACATTCCTACATATTTATAGTTGACTGAAGCTTGATGATTATGTGGTTTTGTTTTCCATGTACAATATTTCTTCATTTAGTTTAGCCATTATTCCAAATACCATAATATATATGTTTATTATTCAACATATTGCAAACTCCAAACATTTATTTGGGATGTTTCTAATATAAAATCCCAACCCCCTGCCAGCCCAACCACATGAATACATGTGCTTACTTCTGCTATGTAAAATTAAAATTAAAATTGCACTGTCATGGCGCATCCATTTTTTTTAACCCCCCTTCAGACTCCACTACATTTGATTGTCCCTTAGTCACCCGAAAATAGTCCCCTGTTTCAGCTTTTTTTACCTGTTCATTTCTTACCCGGAAATAGGTCCTAGGTACCACCATTTTAGTGTGGGCAGATGAAGGCCCTGTGGGACACGTCATCTGCCCACACTAGATAGCACTGTGAAATGCCACACATGCCCAGTTGAACACTTGGGCATTCACTATTGTCCGAAGTTCAGATGGGAATTTCAGCTGTTCGTTAATTCATCAGAAAGACGAATGAATGAACAAACAGAAATTTCAAAAAACGAACGAAGACCGAATTTTAATTTGGTCTTCGTTCATTAAATTTATTACAAGAAGGGAGCTAACAGTTCGCGGATCCCTCCTTGTAATATGTAAAAATAGAAGAGGCAGGGAACTGTTCTCCCCCAAACTTCCTAACTCCCCATATCCCCCTCACCCTATGGGGGTCAATACGAACTTCATATTAGCATACGGGAGATTATAATCTCCCTCCTGCCTCTACTCACTATGCTGTGAGTAGGGGAATGTCTACAAAATGCTTGGCAGCCAGTGGTCGCTCACTGTTGTGAAAAAAAATAAAAAAACAGCCAGAATATAATAAACTGCCCCATGATGAGGTGCCTAATAAAATTTTATGTCAATGATCCCTTTTAAGAGTTGAGAAAGTATGCCTTATGGGCACTCCACAGGGTAGCAGGAGAGACATCCGCTGTCTGATTGAGTGTGATATATTCCTTCAAAGAAGAAAAAAAGTGCAAACCTAGGACAGAACGTCCAGGAAACACTAGTGAGATATAGATCTCAGTTGTCTGTTAAAATTTAAATATCGTTTAATTGGTATATAAATTCATGAACAAAAAACAAGATAATGAACATAAAAAATATAAATAATCAAAATAACCCACTTAGAAAGGGAGAGAGGAGATATCACACGAGTAGACTCTGATTACTGTACAACATCTGAATACGAGACTTCAGATACAGACAGCGAAGTAACATCAGTGCCCCAAACTAGGCAAAATACACAGAGGGGCAAAGGAATTCTTAAAAAAGGAGTATCTTTTTTAGGACAACTCCCCCGAGAGGGGGAACAACAAATGCAGTACAGACAAACTCGCAACAGGGGGAGAACTCGCAGACGTTACTAGAAGGGGACACTAGAATAATCAACATTTCAGACACTCCTCTCACTGCTATACAGAAACAAGTAATCATGAAGGGCTTATCTTTCGTCCCAACTCCACCATTCTGTAAATTTGAATGGATTAAAGATATAAATCTGTTTGGGAGAAAACTTGCCCTCCATAAGTTCTTCAAAGTGAGAGATGAGAAAAACCCCAAAGATTTAGGCTTTGATAATAAAGAATATCAATGTCTCCTTGATTTGGTGTCCCTCCTGGAGACAAATGACAATGCTTCCCCCCCACCATACACAGATCTGCATCCAAAAAGCAAATTCACCCCTAATATCCGTGATTTTAAATATATTGATATGTTCGTTGAATCCACTACTCATATGATTAGAAATCTAGATATAGATACATTTAAGGTCAAACCTAGTAATAATCTTACAAGTAATGAATGGAAAGCAATGACCGATCTAAGGGACAACGAACATGTCATAATCAAACCTGCAGATAAGGGGGGAAACATTGTCATTTTGAACAGACCCCACTACATTCAGTTGGCTGAGAGGATCCTTAATGATGAGAGCACATATAAGGTCCTGCCGTCCAATCCCACATCTAAATTCCTCATTGAATTTAAAACTCTACTTGATAGAGCATTCGACTATGGCGTACTTACCAAGGAAGAACATGCAAGTATTTATGTCAAAAACCCTGTAATTTCTACCTTCTACTGTCTTCCTAAAATACATAAGGGTTATGAGCCATTGTCAGCTAGACCAATTGTGACAGGAACGAACAATCTAACATGCAAAGGTAGCATATATGTGGACAAAATCCTTCGGCCATATGTAGAGAAACTACCGTCTTATCTTAGAGACACAAAAGATACTCTAAGATGTATCACGTCAATTGAAGTACCACAGGGGGCCATCCTATGTAGCCTCGATGTGGAGGCACTGTATTCCTCAATACCCCCTCTGGGAGGTATACAGCATATAGGCTATTTCCTTGAAACAAGAGGTCCTAGTCATTCATGTCATACCACATTTGTTCTTGACCTTCTTAAGTTCATTTTGACCCATAACTTTTTACTTTTTAATAACAAATTTTACCACCAGGTGCAGGGGACTGCGATGGGGACATCTTGTGTCCCCTCCTATGCGAACCTGCACCTGGGTTGGTGGGAACATCATATCGTCTATTCAGAGCGTATGAAACAATATATGGACTTTGTCCACCTTTGGAAACGCTATATAGACGATATTTTGGTCATATGGACAGGTACAAAGGAGCTCTTTATTGAATTTGTGGGGGCTTTGAATGAAAATGACCTTAATTTACGTCTGACCATGGAAATTGGTATATCCTCTCTGAATTTTCTTGACTGTACATTTACCATTACGGACGACTTCAGGATTCAGACCTCTCTATACCGTAAACCCACATCAACCAATAATATGCTCAATTGGAATAGCTACCATCCTAACCCACTTAAGAGAGGCATCCCAGTGGGACAATATTTGCGAAATTGTTCCTCTGTGGAAGACTTTGTAGAAAAGGCAGCCCTACTAAAAGCTAGATTCAAAGCCAAAGGCTATCCGAACAGATGCCTGAAACAGGCTTACCAAAGAGCACTATTAAGTGACCTCGAGGTCCTTATTGACAATAGTCCTAAACCATCTCCCCCCAAAACTATCCGTCGTGTGGCAAAGTTTGACGCGGGATGGGATATAGCTAAAAAGATCCTGGCTAGATTTTGGCCATTACTCACACAGGACAGACATCTAAAAGATGTGATCCCCCCACGTGTCTCAATAACAGCAAAAAGGGGCAAAAATCTCAAGGATTGTTGGTACCAAGCCATCTTTCTAAAAAGAATGAAAATAAGAAAAGCTGGCTCAATGTATATGGTACCTATCAGTGTGGACGCTGTGTAGCTTGTAGCTACATAGATAGAGATTCTAAGTCCATTACTGACTCCTCCGGTACACTTAAAATTTCAATCAACCAATTCTTTAACTGCAATTCAACGGGACTAGTTTACCTACTGACATGCAAATGTGGTAAAAAATATGTAGGGAAAACAATACGTCCCTTTAAGAGGCGCATGATGGAACATGTCCATTCGGTTTCATCAGACAAAGATACCCCGGTAGCTAGACATGCCAGAGCACACCACAGTGACACATCTAGTTGCAGTGGTGGAAAAAGTTGTTGTGGGGAAAAGAGGGGGAGATCTAGATCTAATCCTCAAGAGGAGAGAATGTTATTGGATCCAGACATTAAACACCCTATCCCTTAATGGCCTTAATGAAGGCTTCACTTTCACCCCCTTCATTGCCTAATTACTACCTGTAATTTGGATATATACTAGTTGTTTGTTACTAAATACATTTACTGTAATCATCATAATGCTAATATGTCACTTTCATGAACCACGTAACAAGCGGTCATTTTATATTACAACCATTCAGCAGCCATTGAAATTATGTTTGAAGTATATATCATCTTATTTTCTAAGTCCCCAATTGTGTTTTCATAGGGGAGACCATACATTACACTTATACATCTACATTAGCACAGGTTGGGAATATCTCTTTAAATGCGTGCGGCCATTCATTCCCTAAGTTTACCCTAGAGTATGTGAGTTCATACTCTGGCTTTGCACTACCGGACTTTTTCTCCCCCTGTGTCCTAATAACCTTCCGTTTTCTGTCTTGGGCACGAATGGGTGTTAGAGCTGTTGCCCCTGGTAACGCAGTACACATGCATTCCAGGACCGGCACTCAGCTCCGCCCTTCCACCCTCTGATTTGTGCGGACCCACATGATTGACGGTTGGTGCACGAATCAGAGATGGCAGACGCACACACAGAGAGCGCCGCCCATACCCGTTGCTGATTGGCTCAAAAAACGCCGCGGCACGTATTTAAACACGAGTACACAGGAATTTGCTCGTTGATAGCCTTTGAGAAAGGCGCTTTTCATAGCGCCGAAACGCGTTAGGCAGATAATGATTTTTATAATCACTTCACCTTATTTTTCTTTTACACTGTTTGTGGTGTCTAGTTAGGTATAGAGGAGTTGGAGCCTGTATGGAGTTATTTATAGGGAATGAGTGAGTGTTCTTATGGCCATGTTTCACCAAGGATTCACCTGTTGAGAGTAGTCAGTGTGAGACAGTCGCTACACTGGTCTGAGCAATATCCTTTAGTGTAGCCATTACTGGGGCTGGATTTTATTTATTTTTCATTACTAGCTGGGCTTTTTCAGTGAGGATTCATTTGCACTTATTAATCAGTATGAGTCACTAGGTAACACTGATCTAAGCAGCATCCTTCAGCGTAGCCACTATTGGGGCTCTTATGTCTCTTTATTATTCAATTGGCAACTTTTACACTGAGGACTTTTTCTGCATACTTTAGTCAGGGACTGTTACTAGTATCCTCTACTATAGCCCTCATCAGTGCTTAAGTGTCTCTTCAGTACCAGCTGAAACTACGACTTTGGTCCGCCCCTCATTGAGAGACTGTTCTATTGAGGATTCACTTGTATTGTCAGTATGTGTCATTTTGTAACACTGATCTAAGCAGTATCCTTTAGTATAGCCATTATTGGGGCTTTTAATGTCTCTTTATTAACAATTGGCAATTTAGTCCTGAGGATCTATCTGCATGTATTAGTCAGTGTTATTCACAAGTATCCTCTATTACAGCCTTCATTAGGGTTTTAGTGTCTTGTCAAGCACTAGCTGTTATTATAGTCTCTGTCCGCCTTCTATTAAGAGATATCTATCTCTCTCATTTATATATCCATTTGCAGAGTGGACATCTATACAGCTATGTACCCCTGACCCATTTCATTAACCCCTGTCCTACTCTTCCCATAGCTCCCTGAGCTTCTGATATCTCCTCTCTCCCTTTCTAAGTGGGTTATTTTGGTTATTTATATTTTTTATGTTCATTATCTTGTTTTTTGTTCATGATTTTGTATACCAATTAAACGATATTTAAATTTTAACAGACAACTGAGATCTATATCTCACTAGTGTTTCCTGGACGTTCTGTCCTAGGTTTACACTTTTTTTCTTCTTTTTTGCATACAGTACAAGGGTTATCCCCTATTGTGATATGATCTGGGCACACTGAATCTATCCCTGCTCTGGGGCTATTTTCTTCCCCCTTTTTTTAATATATTCCTTCAAAAAGGCTGTAAAATAGACCTGAGTAGATTTCTCATACAAGAAAGAGCAATTAATTCTTCATTAATCTGTGCACTGAAAGGCAGTGTGGGTTCTAAGGGATCATACTATGGCATCATGGCCAGACCAGTGTATTGGTCCTTAACTCTTTGTAAGATATATGAGTTGACTAAAGAATTATCTATGTGGGAGTGGCTGTCATAGCTACCAGAATAAAAAGTGTAGTCTTTTGCATAAGCATAAAATTAGCAAAAGATATATACAGAAAAAAGGAACACATTTCCAAGGAAAAGCATAATAGCACATTATGATATATGAGATAACAGAAATGCTAAATGTTTGTGAAATGACTCAACAAGCAACCCTAACATTTTATTTAGTGTAGATCGCACCACAACTAACTTGAACTGCTCAACACCAACCTTTCTGGGCATTTTCATTGATTCAACTGTACACCTACGATATATACACACACACACACACACACACACACTTTCATTCTTAGTATATTTTGAAATTAATATCAAAATACCCTTAGAGGGAAATTAGATATATGCAGTAATACAGAATATTTATGTATATACATATATAAAAAAAAATGAAAAGAAAAAAGACCTTGCACTCCTACTCACAGTCTTATCACCCGGTGCTCGATCGCACTAAACTGTATACTGGATAGGAAAAATCAGCACTCCCAGGGTTTCACACAACGATACTTTACTTGAAAAGGTGTCAGAAAATAGCCAATGTTTCAGTTCCGTATGGGAACTTTCCTCAGGACAAGTTCCCATATAGAACTGAAACATTGGCTATTTTTTTGACACCTTTTCAAGTAAAGTATCGTTGTTTGAAACCCTGGGAGTGCGGATTTTTCTTATTATTTATATATATATATTGAACACAAATATAAGTGTCTAAAAACAGTAAAGTGTATAATGACGATGATATCATCAGTGAAAGTGCAGTTTTTGTGTGAGAAATACAAAAAAAATATCACTACGTTTAGCCAGGGTTTGTGACAAAGTGGCTACTAAAAAAGACTGGTTATAACCCATTTTAAATACCCTTTTGCAAATGGCATGCCAAGATGGGGGTAATCTCTTTCTTGGGCTGCCATACGGTCTCAAAGGCAACATAGGCCCAGAAAAACAATCTGGCAAATTTCAATGTGTAAAAATTGGAATGGGCAAGCCCTATATTTGACCCTGTAACTTTCCAAAACCCTATAAAACCTGTACATGGGGGTACTTGTGAAACTTTGCTAAACGCAAATATGAGTGTTAGAAAACCGTAAAATATGGTCACAACTTGGACAATTGCCTCCAAACTTAAAGGGTTAACATTGGTATTTTATTGAGTTCTATATACAAAAGCAGGAATCTTATAATTTGGGAAATGTATGACGATATTCTTTTGGTTACACAAGCATTATTTATTTTTTTGCATATAAGCTTATGAATTACACATCTGGGGTATTTTGAAGACTTTGACCTCATTTGCTTTTATGTATTACCCAGTGTTTCTTCCCTCACAGAGGTGATCATTACCTCATAATAACTGGTGACAGCTTTTTCTCTTACATACATTGCTTGAGCAGAATTAAATAAATACATTTGGAAAACAGAGGGAAATTATTATAAATGTAAAAAAGAATGCAATGTAGAACCAATTAAATTATGATTAAAAAGTAAATATGTTTTTATTTCTATTCACACCAAATACTACAAACTACATGCAATAACAAACATATTAAGAGAAATAAAGCTATTTCAAATGGTTGTGATTTTTGAGACATATAGTGTATACAATATATATAGTTATATCGTAATCTAGGCTTAAAAAAAGATTTAAGTCCATCGAGTTCAGCCTTTAGAACACCAAAAGTGAAAAAGATTTATTCTTGACATCAGAATGGCAATCCGATTTCTCCTTAGATCAACAACCTGTTCAAATACATGTTAATTATAATTGTGAATATTATGAAATTATAATCGTGAAAATCCAGGTTTAAAAATAAAATTTAAAAAATCTACATAATTTGATAACCACTAGCACACATTCCCTGCCTTAAAAGCATTCAGTTTTCTTTTTAATTTATTATTATTGTTAGACAAAACGCAGCATTTAATTTCCTATAAGCGTATTATTAAAAGGCTGCCTAATAAAGTTCTACATGCGCTATTACAATTTAAATCCTGTTTGTCTAAACTATTATGTTTTGGAGATCAATAAGCGTATGCATATTAAATTTACATTATCATTGGTATAAATTTGCCCTTTAGCTTCCCGTAGCCTACATTTTACATAGACATAGCTACAGATTAAAGAATTCCATTAGCAACATTTATAGTGAACACACTGAGTATCCCCATGAGTTAAATAAATGATAATTCACAAGCGATTATGCCTCAAGTGAGTTATTAAGAAGCTGCTCAGTGTTAGGTTAAATGCATATTCCCAGTAGGTTTCATTGCATTTCCATTTTGTGTGTCACAAACTATACAGTTAAATATTCTATGTCCACTTAGAAACTATTTTGTTGAAGAATCACGCGGTAATTGTTCTCAAGACATTGGGTAACAGTGTTGTGATAGAATTTAAGTTTTACTAATAGGCAAAGAAGTTGCAACCTAGTTTTGGCTAGGTTTAAGAGACTAATGAGCTAAAAACCTGTCAAGAGGAGAAGGGAAAGATTAATTGACCAAAAAGCTGTAATGTAGATTTACTAGATACAACATAATGTAATTGGCTCCCATTTTACACAATGTGATTTTTTTTCCTCCTATTTCTTTGGACTTTCTTGGTATTACATGGTTGTGCCTTGATTCGGGAATAAAATAATTGAATGTGTTAAAAAATGTGGAAGTTAACTAATTTTAATGTAGTTCTTTTCAATACTAACCTAAAGGTTCATTTTTCCAGAATTAAATGATACAAGGTACATTCTGAAAAGTACTGGATCTTCAGTATGTAAATAAAAAAATACAGTGTTTATGCTGCACTCCCAGAATTCAGTGCAGTAATATGCAAATGACACACATCATATTACATTTAGAATGAAGTGTATATTTTTATATGGTAATTATAGTAACATTAATATTATTAAGAACTATAACATTACCCCCTCTTAATGAGGATAAATGTACGTTATCTGAGTTTTTCTTCTGTTTAAAAAACAAACAAAAAACCCCCCCTAATATATACTACTAAAATGTAAGCTATTATTACTGCTATTTTTATCACCCCTACAGTTTGAGCAGATCAGTGTGAAGGATCTTATGACAAGATTTTGTGCCAGGAACAGAAGTGTTGAAAAGGCAAATATTTCCTAGCTGAAGGTGAAGTGTTGCATAGATCTTCTAGATCAGTGATTCACAACCTTATTTCACTTGAGTACCCCATTGGCAGCTGATTTCCATAAATTGTACCCCTCACATTAGCAAAATGTTGAAATTTATATAGTTGCATACATTTCAAATTTATACATTTCCCCCCGCCCCAGACTCTCCCTGCTTCTTCTCCGCCCCAGACACACAAACTGTCACACATGTAGACTAGTGATTTCCCGAACGGTTCACTGGCGAATAGTTCCTGGCGAACATCGCATGTTCGCGTTCGCCACGGATGGCGAACATATGGCGATGTTCGGTCCGCCCCCTATTCGTCATCATTGAGTAAACTTTGACCCTGTACCTCACAGTCAGCAGACACATTCCAGCCAATCAGCAGCAGACCCTCCCTCCCAGACCCTCCCACCTCCTAGACAGCATACAATTTAGATTAATTCTGAAGCTGCATTCTTTTTTTTAATTCTTTTTTTGTGTGTTTATTATACATTATCCTCCATAGCCAGTAACCTGTGTTTATTATACATTATCCCCCATAGCCAGTAACCTGTGTTTATTATACATTATCCCTCCCATAGCCAGTAACCTGTGTTTATTATACATTATCCCTCGCATAGCCAGTAACCTGTGTTTATTATGCATTATCCCCCCATAGCCAGTAACCTGTGTTTATTATACATTATCCCTCCCATAGCCAGTAACCTGTGTTTATTATACATTATCCTCCCATAGCCAGTAACCTGTGTTTATTATACATTATCCCCCATAGCCAGTAACCTGTGTTTATTATACATTATCCCTCCCATAGCCAGTACCCTGTGCTTATTATACATTATCCCCCCCATAGCCAGTAACCTGTGTTTATTATACATTATCCTCCCATAGCCAGTAACCTGTGTTTATTATACATTATCCCTCCCATAGCCACTAACCTGTGTTTATTACACATTATCCCCCAATAGCCAGTAACCTGTGTTTATTATACATTATCCCTCCCATAGCTAGTAACCTGTGTTTATTATACATTATCCTCCCATAGCCAGTAACCTGTGCTTATTATACATTATCCCCCCATAGCCAGTAACCTGTGTTTATTATACATTATCCTCCCATAGCCAGTAACCTGTGTTTATTATACATTATCCCCCCCATAGCCAGTAACCTGTGTTTATTATACATTATCCCCCATAGTCATTTATCGTTGGACCTAGGCAGCATGATGTCTTAGGCCGGCCCAGAGAGTGAGTGAGTGAATAATATAATATATATGTTCAGAAACATATTAGTAATATATGTAAATCGGGTTCATGCAAAGAGGGTGAAAAGGTATTAAAGAAAAACACACTTATTGCATCAAATTTACAAAGCCAAACTTTTAAAAGCTTTTAAAAGCTTTCCTCATTTCTTTCTCGGGATGAGGAATATATTGGTTGTAGACTGAGGATTTCCATCTGCCCAATATTTTAATAATATGCACTGGAGTGTCAGTGTTGAAGGAGACCGAAGCTGCCCCTATTCTAAATGAAAGACCCGAGACATGGATACAACCCAATCTTAGGAGTAGTGTTCTAATGTAGAAGATGAATTTAGCCGTAGTCAGAGGGATTCAGTGAGAGTAGTGGTGAAATGTGTGTGGCATGACTGAGTGTGGGTAAGTAAGAGTCAAGTATTTTAACTGGGCACTAGTTCTAGGTGGTATAAAGTGGTATAGCGGATGGATGAGTAGTTTGGTTCGTTTTAGAGGTTTGTAGAGAAAGTATATAGTGATCATGATTTTTAGCGATATCCAATATTTTTAAGGTGGTATCAAACAAACATAAAATGCTATATAAAATTTGTGGGAATATCGAATAGTCGTGTACAGTAAATCAGAGAAGGATCAGAATATCGAACCATCGATCGGTATCCAACCTAGTGCAAATGTTTGCGGTTGTGCAAATGGACTGTTTGCGGTGCGTTAAACGGGGAGTTTGGTCTGTCACTGTGAAGCGGGCGTAACCCTTACACTACCTGATCAATACAACATCATACCTGATGTTTCAAAGCACGTTATTCCAAACAATTTAGGAATGTTAGGTGATTTATGCCCTTTATGGATTAAAACCAGACTCTGCATCAACTATGTAATTTTCCATGGGAGTTTTGCCATCGATCCCCCTCCGGCATGCCACAGTCCGGGTGTTAGTTCCCTTGAAACAACTTTTCCATCACTATTGTGGCCAGAAAGAGTCCCTGTGGGTTTTAAAATTCGCCTGCCTATTGAAGTCTATGGCGGTTCGCCCGGTTCGCCCGTTTTCGAACATTTGCGGAAGTTCGCGTTCGCCGTTTGCGAACGGAAAATTTTATGTTCGCGACATCACTAATGTAGACACACAGAAACAAACACTGACTCACATGTAGATACAGATACACGGACACACCCACAGATATGCACACTGACATACATACAGATGCACAGACACACATATACAATGATACACACATACAGATACAGATAGAATAAAACACTGACACACATGCATATACACAGACACACTCTGACACACAGATGCATACCCTGACACACAGATACATATCATGACACATATGCAGATACAGTGAAACACAGATACATATGCTGACACACATGCAAATACACAGATACATATCCTGACACACACAGATGCATAAACTGACACACATACAGACAAAGATACCCACACTGACATACATATACGAACACTGACACATAGATACAGTGACACACATGCAGATACAGACACTGATGCAGATATAGGCACTGACACACCTGTAGTTACAGACACTGACACATATATAGGCACTGACACACATGCAAATACAGACACTGACACAGATATCGGCACTGACACGCATGTAGATACATACCCTGACACAGATATAGGCACTGACACACATGTAGATACATACCCTGACACACAGATGCAGATACATTCCCTTAAACACATGCAGAAACACACACATAGATACGTACACTGACACACTTAAGGATGCATGCCCTGACACACAGATAGGCACACTGACACACAGTTCCACACTCTGACACACAGACACATATACTGACAAACATGCAGATACACAGACACATATATACACACACTGACACACAGATAATTACCCTGACACACTTAAGGATACATACCCTGACACACAGATACACACCCTGACACACATGCAGACACACAGACACATAGATATATACACTAACATAAATACAGACACATACCCTGACACACATTCAGACACATACCCTGGCACACATTCAGACACATACCCATGGCACACATTCAGACACATACCCTGACACACATACAGATACATACCCTGACACACAGATAGGCACACATAGAGAAACACACTCTGACACACATGCAGATATTCATACACACATGCAGATACACACGCACATGCAAATACACAGACACACACACTGACACAGATACACACATTGACAAACATGCATATACACCAACACATACATATACACATACACTGACACACTTAAGGATTCATACCCTGGCAAACATATACATACCTTGACACTAAGATACATACCCTGACACACATGCAGATACAGCGAAACACAGATGCACACATTGACACACAGATACACACATTGACCCACAGATACACACATTGACACACAGATACATACCCTGACACACATGCAGATACACACACTGACACACAGATACATACCCTGACACACATCCAGCACACAGACACATAGATACATATCCTTAAACACAGATACACACCCTGACACACAGCAGATACACAGACTGCAGATTAGTGCATGCACAATAGCCTCTGATTGCTTTCCTACGGTAAGCATTGCTTGGCTGAGATCATCAAGATTGATTATCTCAGCCATGGAAGCAGATTCAGCCACGGCGAGACCATCACAGTGTGGGAAAACAGGTAAGTAAAATCACCTTTCTCAGGGGGGGACCAGTCACATAAACAGACACTCCCTAAGAGACAGACAACACATGCACAGACATACACTTGTTTGCAGACAGACACACACACAAAATCTCAGACACACACACAGTCAGAAGTTGAATTTTTTAAATTGTTTTGATTGAAACCCACCCAGCCTCGCCACCTTTTGGAGAGGTGTAGTGGATAGCTTTCCCCTGGGGTCCAGTAGGGCTTCCTGCTCTGCTCCCTGTTGTGCACTGTTTAGTTTAGTATGCCAGGGGCCGGAATGATGTCATATTCCGGCTCCCAGCAACTTTGCAGGGTGCGCGAGGGAGCAGAGCAGGGAGATGACAGCTCACTCCCCCACTACCCTGGGCCTATTCCACACAGCGCCATAAGCAAATCTCCACCAACCTTCACTAAACAGTTTGGCCTCAAAAATATATAGAATAAAAACGTGGAATTTATCATAGACTAACTGTAATACTAATTTTTTGTAGGACCATTATAGTCACCCAGACCACTTCATCTCAATTCAGTGGCCCTGTCTATTTATTCCTGCAATTAAACATTTTGCCAAAAAGCAGATGTCATTATTTAACCTAAAAATGACCAATACAGGACCATGCTCACTGGCTGAAAGCACTCAGATAACATGATCAGCCAGTGAGCGTAGCCCTTTATGGCTTGAGTACATATTCTCCTGCAAGGAGATTCTGTAAGGAGGGGTGTATGCTGCAGGTGTTTGGTAGGTCTCAGGTGAGTTTCCTAAAACAATTTGACAAATTACACAGGGAGGGTATTAGGGCACTCCTGGCAACACCGCCACTGATTATGGTGCTAGGAATGTTCATTTAACCAGATTTACATCAATTACTCAAGATGTCATACCCCTAACCCCCTGTGAATTTGTGTACTAAATAGTTCTTTGACTGCAAGCTACATATACATATATGCTTCAGCTCATTATCTACCTTACTATCCTATGAATAATGCATACAAACTAAATATCTATCTACTGTCTATGTCCAGAGCAAGGTCAGATATTATATAAAATATATGTATATTATGTTAGAACGGAGACCAGGTTAGCAGGGAAACAGAAGACAACGGTGGTGGGTTCCACTTCTGACCAGCCTAGAATTCTCATTCGCTGTAGGCCTAGTTTCTGGTTGAAAGCATTTTTGTCTCCAACATGCTTTAGAAAATAGTTAACGATTTAATTACACCTTCATCTTCACAGCAACATAAGCTGGTCATGAATAAATAATATTTTTCGGTCCCTTAAGGGGCATGAAATGTATGCAGCACAGAGTATGGGAATTTATGGGTGTGAGTTGGTCCTGAAATTTTTCCAAACACACAAAATCCACTATACATGGTTATGCTAGTTCCTATCAAAATGTATTTCCCAAGTAGTTAAATACTTATAAATTAATAAACCATAATTACCACCATCAGTTTCAGCTCCAAAGATAGAGGTTTTGGCAAAGTGACAAAATCACTGTTGTTGAACTAAAGCACACATCGGTAGTTATGGCTTAATAATTGGCATAATTATCTCTTTGTTTTGCTTTGTTGTTTGTTATAGTTTCTGTAATTGTAAGCTGCAGATACACTTAAGCATGGGTATTAATATTTTAAATTAAATACTTATTAATGCTGTGAATAGTTACTTCAAGTTTTATTCTCACTTTTTGAGTTGTGTGTCTAACCTTGACTAGCTATACATTCACTAAATAGCAGTTCATTTGATGTTACTTTGGTCTCAGAACCATATTGTACAAAGCAGAAAAAACGTCTAAACTTTTATTAGGCAAGCGAGGAATTTTATATAATGTATCTGGAAATGCAGTCTAAAATAATCAATAAGGGCACAACTACTTTCTGTCAGTGTTATTGAGATTCCATACACGAATATGAATATTTTAAACAACTTAGAAGGGATCGCTACTATTTCCAATTTTTAAATGAGCTTATGGTCCGTTTTATATGCCTGCATCATTTTCAAGCCCTTCTTGGATTTGAGACGCCCTAGAAAATGCGTGTATCACTTATCACTTATCCTATGATATCTTAATCCAAATGGTAGGTCAAATGGTGGCCTGATACATACTTATTACAGCCCAGACACATAATTCATAAAAACTCTCCAAAATAAAGTCCTTTATAAAAGATGAGATGAGTGCTAATCTTTTTTATCCTTCCAATCGCACTGTCTTCCCAGTCTTCAAACTTCTGGTTCTGCAGTGACAGAATGGTACCAAAGCTGTCTATAGTATTGTAGCTTAATTGCAAAATCAAGGCCAGATCTATTATGACTTGAGTAAAACAAAACAATTTCCTGAGTAAATGAAATTAAACGAGGAAGTCATATATGCATAATGCACACATAGAGATGTCCCGAACAGTTTGCCGGGAACTATTCGCCGGCGAACATAGCTTGTTCGCGGTCGCCGCGGCGGGCGAACATATGCGATGTTCGGTCCGCCCCCTATTCGTCATGGAGGTGGGAGGGTCTGCTGCTGATTGGCTGCAATGCGTCTGCTGACTGTGAGGTACAGGGTCATAGTTTACTCAATGATGACGAATAGGGGGCGGACCGAACATCGCATATGTTCGTCTGCCGCGGAGACCGCGAACAAGCTATGTTCGCTGGCGAATAGTTCCCGGCGAACTGTTCGGGACATCTCGATGCACACAGATTTGAAGAAAACACAAATGGATGCATTATTTTTTTTAATAGTAACTGTTAGCCATTACTTATCTTATGCCATAGTTTATCTACTAAAAGGTAGAGACATGCATCATTGAGACACATATTGAGCAAGCAGACTTGATGGGATGTCCGATAAGTATTTTAGGCTGCTGTTACATTGGACTATTGTTGATAAAACATATACTAGGTATTTTCCAAAAGTGCCAGTACTCCCCTTCTGGAGTCTCCAGATCTTAGCACAAGAGTTTAATGTTAAATTTACTAGGTGGCATCGATAGCAGAGCTGCTGCTAAATTTAGTTACTCTCGGAAGTCCATTTAACCATCACAGATAGGCTTCTGTGCATATTGGAGTTCAGCAAGCTAATCTATTTCCTCAGACAACATTAGTTAGTAATGCCCAAATATTCTAAAAAGACTAATAACTGTATAAAAATAATGTTATACTTAACTGTTGATGTATTGCTGGACATTTTTTCCTTGACAAAAAATAGCCAACTTCCCCCCCTTCCCCCCCCTCTCCCCCAACATACTTGCATATATTTGGAGTGTATATTATTGGTTATATTTTTTTGTGAAGCAAGACTTGACTTTTCGAGTACTGTGCTTAGTTCCAATCTAATCATTCATGGTTCTCGTAAAGAACATTTAAGGTCAGGGTGGGCTTTGTAAGGTCCTTTCTGCCTTGAGTGCTCTGTGTGTCGGGAGCCTTCCAACCAGTCATGTTGGAGGGTGAAGAGTGATTTTTTTAAATTTATTCTTTCACTGCATTAATGTTTTCATTTATTTTTGTGCAGTTCGGGATATTTCTATTTTATTTTAATGAGAATGACAGAATATGGTGAGGATTTGTTTTTGGAAATTTTTGGTCAAATGAAGATTGAAAGGAAGATCTGCAAACAAGAAATCCACTGCTAAGTATAAAATATTTTGTACATGCATTTTTAATTGTATTTAGAATATTTGATCTACCCTGTATTATTAATTAGTGTGATGGGGTAGACAGGGTAAAAAATGGGGGAGATGGCTAAGGGCCCTAGGGATATCTAGCCACTATTGTTTTGGCATGTAAGGGATTGATCTCTGAAGAGACTATTTCTAATTGGGGCCAGGAGACCGGGTATTATTTCAGCCCTTATGGGTCACACTTATTATTGAGCACAGTAGATTACGCACCTCCTGGGCCCTATTAAAAATACATATATATTATTCTCCATGGGATTGAGTAGAGGCAATTTATTGGTTTTCTATTGGTTCTCTATTGCCTCTATTGCCCGTCTTTGATCCCACAGTGATATATGTATATATTTAGTCATTCATTCGTTCATTTATTTTAAATGGAGCAACATAATTGGTAGTCCCATTGTGAAAGAGAGAATTGGGTTTCTCTCAAATAATTTCAACATGTATTTTACTTTGTGCAACAGGGTAATTGGGCTCTCCACTGGGGCACTGAAAAGCAATTTCATTGGTTATGCTAACTTAGTGAGATCTTTCGGGTCTCACAAGGTATAGCATTTCCACAAGAAGAAGAGCTGTTTTGAAAGCGTGAGTACCAAGAAACTGTGAATACCAAATGGCATTGTGTTTTCGATGGTCTTTATTAACTGGCATCCCCAAAAAGTTACACCAGTCAGTGAATAGAATTTTTGGCATATCTTTGCAACAATGCCAAATTAAAGCCCACTAAGCTTTAGTAAATTGTGATATTTGACATCCATTCCCATTCACAAATAGGTGCAAGCAGCACTATAGACATTTGCCAATCAATTACTAATTACATTAATGCCATAACATGATCTGTATTAAATACCCAGCTGGCACTCAAATTTGTATATAGCAACATATTTGCAAGCTATAGACTCTACATAACTTTCAATTATTTAAATTATATTTATATAACAAGAGAAATGGACATTAGGGAAATTTGTCTGCAAATAAGTAAACATGTACAGTGTATTTTTATGTTTAAAGTCAAAAATAATTGTTCACTTGATGCTAGTACAAATAATAAATACTAATAGGTAAATTAATGCTGAATAAATGTTGTTTTTCATTATGCAGTTTTCTAAGCGTAGATGACAAATTGCATACATTTTTCAGTCTGTATTTTTTGTATATATTCATCACGGTTTGAGAAAATTTAGGGAACCTGCAGGCTTTGTCGAGCTACGTTTTACTCTTTTATACTACAAATTGAGATGTTTACAATGGAGAGAATTAAAAATCCTATTTTCTGAAGTTAAACATTTGCTTTTCAGTCTGCTTTTTCTAAAGGCAATCTTAACATAAACATTAAAATCATTCTAATGTTACTGTCAACAGCATTCAGTAACTTAAAATTAGTTGTGACATTAGTACTAATTTCTCCAGCAGGGGTCTATGCCTTCTAATTTGTGCATTTGGACTTTTTATATAAAAAATGGTTTATGACAAAAAAAAAAAAATCGTTAACTAACTGAGCCTCATGACTAAGGCAATAAAATGTGTTTATTTATTTTTATATCTAGGCAGCATCAGAATATCTTCTATTTTTTAAATGTTTTAAATTCCATAACTGCTACCAAACTGCCAGGCAATGCAAAACCAATAATGAATATTCAGTCCATAGCACTGATGGTTGTTGGTATTTTGTTTGACCAAAAGACTGACCTAGCTGTCAAATAAAATGCCACTTGCGATCACCACCATGGACTGAGGTTTTATTATTTATTTTGCTTTCCATCATTGACCAATAGGTGGAGCTCTAATGCTAACAATCCGAAGGTATATGAGTGCAATCCATACACATTATATATCTGTGACATGCAATATACTTGACATAACAGTGGACCTGTTAAGAAAAAACATCTTACCATAAATCTCTCCCACACACATTAAATACACCATGTATCATAAAGATCCATGGTGTATTCAATGAAAAATGTAAAAGTTGTCTCTTTTCTTATGCTCCAATGCCGGTTCTGGACCTGAAAAAACAAAAGACACAGGCTACACTCTGTGATAATGATGGTGTAGATTTATTTCAGCTTGAGTCATCCCACAGAACAAGCCACGTTTCTGCTCCCCAGATCCTTAATCCTGCATAAACAGTGAAATCAAACAAACGTGTATGTAAAGCAACATACTGATTAATTACAAGCTTACAATGACATGGGTAATACAATTAACAAAGTAGAATGTGTGAAATTAAGTATAAATGGGCAAAAAAGTGGTAAGTGGAACAAAAGTGGAACAAATCAGTGCAGGCAAGCCACTAACAGAATCACTCCCAAAATCCCATAAACATATATTAACCAAATATGTGTATCTACAAAATATAGGGTGCCACAATCACTCTTGTCTTGTTATAGTTACCGCTCAATAGATGATAAATTGCATATAGGGATAAAAGATAAAAATAGTAATCATAGTGTAGTATTTATTGATACACATGTAATAACAAAGAAACTAAAGAAAACCACTCACAAAAGTAATGGCACAATTAGACTTATATCTTAATTGTGCAAACACGTATTGAAGCCCCAAATAGGCTTATTTCCCAATGGAATATAGCAGCTGCCAATGGTACTTAGGAACAACGGTGGTTCCAATACAAGGAAGGATGTTAAAGTTCTGTAAGGTGGAAATTAGTCATTGTGGCCTGGCTTGTGCTGCGGACTTTCTCCTTGGGAATATGTTCCACTCAACGCGTTTCGTCTTATCTGACTTTCTCAAGAGCTGGGTGTCCTGTATGGTTCCGGCGTTTAAATATACTCAATGCGCGCATTTTTTTTTATATCCGCGCATTCATATAGCAAAAGCAAAGGTGACGTCTAGCGTCATCACATACGGGGGCTTTTCCGCACATGGAACGCAACCAAGCTTTATCAATATTGTGCGCAGGCTCAAGTTAAGTATAAAGCACTTAACTTGAGCCGGTTAAGTATAAAGCACTGATCGGAACTAAGTGCCACTGCGCTTTTGAACAAAAGGATACCCACAAATATTAATAATGTTAAAAATATGAAAGTGAGAGAATCAATTAAAGAAAAAAATTAAAGAAAAATAGTTATGAAAAATTAGTGAAAAAAGAGGATGATGAAGAAATATATTGTATGTAGGAAAATATTTGTGAGTTACAATATCTCTCACATAGATAAATAATTTTGAGAACCAGTACATAATACATAATACTTCATAAACATCCAAAATCACAATATTTCATATTGTGATTTTCATATATTTCTTTAGTTTCTCTTTTATCCCATTTGTATCAATAAATACTGCACTATGATTACTATTTTTATCTTTTATCTCTACATGCAATTTATCATCTATTGAACGGTAACTATAATATGACAAGAGTGATTGTGGCACCCTATATTCTGTACCCAGTGGGGATAGACATATTTGGTTTATATGGAGTATAAATGGAACAAAAGACAAAAAGAAAAAATGTGAAATCGAGTATTCAAAACAGCACAAAAAAAATAATAATTGCTTTTACTTTACTTTTACTTTAAAATGCAATTGTAAAAGCCAAAACGCTCTAAAAAAATCATGTTACTGCAGCTTTAAGCATTTTTCATTTTTTTGCTGTTTTGAATACCATTTCCATTGTTCCATTTCTGTTTATATGGAGCACCTCTGTGGTTGATGGGCAGTTGATGGAACGTGAGTTCAGAGATTATTGCTTTTGGTGACCCACTTCTGGACTGTCCTCCACCCCTCCTCTACTCATCCCAAAGTCTTTTTGGGATGCATACCTAAGAAGGGCAAAACTCATCAATGATGATGGCACACTGGCTTCCTTGCCAGCATGCGGGCATCGTAGCCAGACTTATTCGACTAATTCTTGGGAAAGTAAATATGTCCTGGAGGCCAAGAGATATTGATTTCTCTCTCACTTTTCCCCTTCTTGCATATATGCATAGTGATTTAGCTGCTATAGTACAGATATATGTCATGCAATCTATTTATTTCTACAGTAACTCCATCATAGATTTGTAAGAGATGACACAGATGTTGATAATATAAGAAAATATAAAAATACGAAAACATAAAAAGACAGGAGAAGAGAGGAACACTTGGGTATCATCAACATATAAGTGTATTAAAATAATTTATTTCAATCAATATATATTTAATATTGAAACAAGTGGCCAGATGTGCTACAGTCTAACAAACCCAGAATCTTTCACTTGAGGTTCTATCATCTACCTATCTGTTACATGTGTTATATTGTATTAGATCCAGTGCTAGTATCAGTTAAGAAGCTGGGAAGCCCACAATTTCATATCATAATCATTTCTCTTTTCCAACAATAAGATGTAGAATGCACTACAAACCAATTTAATAGTAAATGATTAGAAACGATATCAAGTTAGTTATACGGAAATAGGTCACAAAAACGCAAGAGAAATTCACTTTTGATTCTGGGGTATCATTCATGAGAATCATTTCTGCCTTTGTTCCGATCTGCAGCAGTATACCTGCGCACGTTGAACCTTTGTATTTTCTACAATCCTCATTGTGTTCTGTCATGTTTGTGTTTTGACCTGCACAAGTGAATCCAGGCTCTATTTATAGATGAAAAAGAACAGTTGCTTATTACTCCATAAGAACCATATCGAAACGGAGTATAAATATAGCATTACTGAGAATGTATTTTTTAAAACACAAATTTACAATATACGTAATAATATTGTTTGTATGTTTGGATAAATTAATTCTATTGGATAAAGGAAAACATTTATACAAATGCTAAAATATGTAATATAAACTCATATGACATTTATAGCTTACTTTTTGAACCTACATCTGTAGAATCACACATGATGTTGTCTAGAACGAGGCAATCTTCTACAATATCCCATCCTGAATTAATAAAATCCCGTTGTCTCTATTGCATAGTAGATTTATAGTCAATGATCATTTGCACCTTTATTAGTTTGTTTATAATTATGATTTCCTATGAAAATCTTTTGTTTGTTCTTAATTGTGTGAATGGTGAGATTTAGGTTTATTTGTTATTGAATGTGGACTAATTTTACCCAAACAATTCCCATGTGATTGTGTTCCATTCTTTCTATAACTTAGTAAATTCCTATGGAATCACACATACTTTCTCATATATACTTTGTTTTTGCTGCAATGCATTTACTTGGCTCTCCCTAAATTAAAATGGTAATCCAGATGTGGACCCTGTGCTTACTGTGCCTAGAGGGGTATCAGCCAGCTACACCTCACTGATGAAGGCCATTTACAAGTGCTAGGAAGGAAGGGACCTGCGATCACTTCCTCTAAGTGCCGCAACGCGTAAATTGAGGATTGTCCCTCACCACCTGCAATAACTGCGTTTGTGTCATGACATGAAGGGGTGCTGCCCTGCAACAGCACTGTCCCTTTAAGTGTGGGAACCAACTTAGCAGAGAAATAATTCTAGGACACGATAAATGGAGTAATAAAGAAAATGTATTAAGGCAAACCAAAAGGATATAGATATATATAATATATACAAAACAAAAAATATGACAATGCCACAAATATATAAATATATACAATAACCCAATATATACAATAGAGCAGGCAGAGTCCACGATAGTCCTAGGCAAAGGTAAAGGCTTAGTCAGGTTAGTGCAGCCACCAAGTACAAAATGAACATCAAGGGGGCAAAGTCCTAAGCAGGTCACACAGAAATAATGCAGCAAGGTCAGAATCACTGGAGAAGGAGTCTAGGCAGGAACACTGCAGGCGAACACTGGAACAGGAGGCACAGGACACAGGACCATAAGGACATCGGAACACCGGATCAGGAAACACAGGATACTCAGGATACACAGGAAACAAGACACAGGAGACAGGAGCAAGGAGCCAGAATCACAGGAACCAGGAAACAGCCGGTACAGGGTCAAGGATAGAGGATAATGATCTGACAGGGAGTGAGGGGAGAAACCAGAATATATAGGTGCTAAACAAGGGCCAGGTGTAGTGCCTAACGAAAGGAAATGAGAAACAGTGCCAAACAGAAAGAGTGGTGAGTGCGAGTACTGCACGAGGGCATGTCGACTAAGGAGTGTCGTGACAGTTTGCACTAGCAGATATCTAAAGTCCCAATGGGACTCCTGATAGACCAGAGCCTGTTTGTCTCTGGCAGCCTTGAGTGCCATGCAAAGGCACCTCAAATGCTATAAATTGCTGACTCTGGCATAGAGAAAGCATACAGAAAGGAAAAGAAATTAAAACATTCAATCTTTGATTTTCAATATTTGCAACCAGCTTTGCCTGGATGGAAGTGGGTACTGGTGTAATTTGCTAACTTTTTTTACTATAACTTTAAAAAAAATCAGCATCACGTTAAAAAGGGTGAATGCGTGCTATAGGTGATTTTCAAAGTTTTATCAGTGTTGTTAATTCTATAAAAGTTGCAGTTTTCCCTAATAATTGGAAGCGTATAACACAAGCTTTACGATTTATAAATTGCATTGATCATATTTACTTTTTGTAAACATTAGAACGTTTGACCGTATTTTCATGTGATCATTGCCCAAAAGACCTATGGGTGAGGTCAATATGAAAAATAATATTAACATTAAGTTTGCCTCCAGTAAGCCACGTACACCACAGATCTAGCTTTTCTTATAGCTGAGTTATAAATTTAAGCCAAGACATTTATGAGTGTATTAAACACATGCCTTTCATCTTTTATTCCTAGTTGCCTATTTTATAACAGTACTCCTATAATACATCTTTCAAGAGAGTGAATATTGATTTAGTATTAAATACACACGCAAAAAGCCAGTAAGCCTGAACTGGGTCAAAACAATAATTTAATAATTTATAATTTCATATCAGGTCAATGTGATGAATAAAATGTAAGTGGTAAAACATTATTACTGAAAAGTTGATAATAGGCATTATAATGCATGAACCATGAATTAAATGCCACTATCGAATTATACTCACAATAAAATGCATAAAGATTTCTGAATAGCGATACCTACAAATGTGTCCTGTACATAATTTGTGTTTTTTAAACTGAGATTATTTGCAGACGTACACAGAATTTAGTATTGTGAGGGTGTTATTATTTCTAGAGATGACCAAACCAATTTGTTCATATTTTGTGCAAAGCATTGTGCTAGTAAACAGTGAAATATATTGTTATTATATTTTGTTATGTACAATAAAATGTAAATCTATTGGCTGTTGCTCCCTTCTCCCTTTGAATGTAGATTGACCCTCCTTGATAAAATGCATATTAGGGATAATTCAATGGGCAACTTCTTCAATGGACAAAACACATCATAGACTTCATAAAACTTTGCAAACACAATCTTTCAGAGATGCTGCGAACTGTGTTTTCTTTTGCAAAAGATATAAAGTAATGGGAAAAAGAAAGAACACCCAGCTTGAATTCTGTGATTTTACATATCAGGACATAATAACAATCATTTATTCCTTAGCAAGTCTTAAAATTAGGTAAGTACAACCGCAGATGAACAACAACACATGGCATATTACACCGTGTCATGATTTATTTGACAAAAATAAAGCCAAAATGGCGAAGCCATGTGCGAAAAACTAAGTACACCCTTACTGCTTCATTAGGAATTAAGAGGCTAAGTAGCAGGCAGGTGATGCTAATCAAATTCTCTTGATTTATTGATCATCAACAAATGTGACCACCTATATAAAAGCAGAGGTTTTAGCTATTTGCTGGTCTGGAGCATTCGTGTGTATGTTAACACAATAGCAAGGAGGGAAGACATCAGCAATGATCTTACAGAAGCAATTGTTGCTACCCATCAAACTGGGAAGGACTGTAAGTCCATCATTCTACAGTGAGAAAGATCATTCAAAAGTGGAAAACATTCAAGACAGATGCCAATCTTCCTAGGAGTGGATGTCCCAGCAAATTCACCCTAAGGTCAAACCATGCAATGCTTAGAGAAATGACAAAAACCGAAGAGTTATATCTCAGACTCTACATGCCTCAGTTAGCATGTTAAATGTTAAAGTTCATTACAGTACAATTGGAAATGTTTGGAATGGTTACAAGAGAAAGTCTCTTCTCTCTAAAAAGAACATGGCAGCATGACTTAGGTTTGGAAATCTGCATCTGAACAATCCACAGGACTTCTGGAACAATGTCTTTTGGACAGACAAGACCAAAGTGGAGAAGTTTGGTCATAATTCACAGCACCACTTTGGTGAAAACCAAACACAGAAGATCAGCACAAACACCTCATGCCAACTTTCAAGCACAGTGGTGGAGGGGTGATGATTTGGGCTTGTTTTGCAGCCACAGGACCTGGGAACCTTTGCAGCCATTGAGTCGACCATGAACTCCTCTGTATACCAAAACATTCTAAAATGTGAGGCCATCAGTCTGCTAAAGCTAAAGCTTGACCTAAATTCGGTAATGCAACTGGACAATGATTCCAAGCACACCATTATATCTACAACATAATGTCTGAAAAAGAAAACAATCAACGTGTTGCCCAGTCAAAGTCCAAACCTCATCTCAATTGAAATGCTGTGATGGGAAGAGAAATGTGCAAAAACAAATGCCAGCAAACTTCAATGAACTGAAGCAATGTTTGAAGGATAATTCCTCCACAAAAAATGTTTACTTCAACTTACTTACTTCAACGTTTTGCTGTTATTATTATAAGGTGTACTTAGTTTTTCACACATTGCTTCTCCATTTTGGCTTTATTTTGGTTAAATAAATACATATTACAGTGTAATATGTCATGTGTTGTTCATCTGAGGTTGTATTTACCCAATTTTGAGACCTGCTAAGGAACAGATTAATGTTATTATGTCCTGATATATAAAAGGATAGAATTCAAAAATTCAAATAGGGTGTACTTTTTCCCCCATGGCTGTATATAGATGCACATTTCAGGAGGGAAATAGAGAGTAAGAGATAGGGAGAGAGGGGGAGAGACGATATATCATGTTAAAATGTATCATCAGAAAATAATGTTATTTGGGGGCTCTAGTGACATCATAATTAAAGGGTAACTATTTTATGCACAGGACTAGTTACAACCCCAGCACACTTTGCTGAGGTAGTCTAGAACTCTGTTTCAGGCTTCTTAATGTCTGTCCTTTGCATAAACAATGTCTGTCATTCTCCATTTCATTTCCCCATATCCTGCTGGTAGGTAGTCCTTACTTCAACCACATTCTGTCTGGCCACCCTAAAATTATTGACTTAAAGGGACACTCCACTGCTCAAATAAAATAAAAAATATATGAAATGGCTGTTTAGTGGAGATAGCCCCAATGAAAACATGCATGCATTTAATTATGCATTTTGTTTATTTGGGGTACATCTAAAGATCTCTTGGCAGCAGCCTTTGCAAGCATTCTTCTTCTCCCAAGTCCAGACTTTCTGTGGCTGTCCAATCACAGAATTCCCAATGCAGCACAATGAGATGTCTTTGCAAGCCAGGTGCTCTGGGCAATTGTCTTTTTGTTGAGTTTAGTTCCACTGAGCTAAACAAACCAGGAAGGACACTCTTTGCAAATTATGCATATTAGCAAGCTAAAGTGCTTTAGGAATCCACAGTGTCACTTTACACTTCCAGCCCTTTAACACTCTACCTTAATTCTACACTGCAACAGTTTTTTTCCGTATCTCTTATTTGTTTTAAAACATTCACTCCCTCCCAAATTTCCTACTTCCCGCTTCAGTATATATCATTGCAATATATATCTCAATTACTCCCACTCCATCCTTAATCATTCCACTTTTGACTCATCCCCAAATGTTTCACCTTAACGGCTATGTCATGCCTCTCCAATTCTTCTCATTAATCCTATATTTCCAGTTACATGCATGCCTGATTGTTCATTACTGCAATGTTTCGTTTTTTTTTTCTATTTCCACTTCAGCATCAATCCACCACTCCCTATTTTTATTGTTTCGAGGAATTATTTGTATTTCCAGGCTTATACCTCCTTGTAGCAGTTTACACCTTTATCATAGCAATTTATTCTCGTGCTTTGAAAACTGAAATATGAAAAGCTTGTGTATAATATTCAAGATTATAGTTTTACTGACAAAATAAAATAATAGTAAATTGGCTAAAAAGAGAGATTCTAAAAGAAAACTAAATAGACTGCACATTTCCCGTACCAAAATTGTGTCTTTGTTAGTTTGAGGCCAGCCAGAAATTACATGGGCCGAAATAACTACACTTAGAATAATATCAGCTGGGATGGTGATCTTTGTGTGTATTTAACCTACCAGCGTATTTTGTGATTCCCTGAGAACATAGTTAATAATTAGATGAGCGTGAAGTTCAGTGTTAAAAATCGTTTTCCGTTGCTTTTTTATATTCATGACAGCTTCTCAAAACCAAAAATCAATCTCAATCAAAGCTGGAGCTGAGTTTATCATAAATTATCATGAAAAGGTTTTCT
The DNA here is from genome assembly GCF_036172605.1 of Pelobates fuscus. Classification (NCBI taxonomy): domain Eukaryota; kingdom Metazoa; phylum Chordata; class Amphibia; order Anura; family Pelobatidae; genus Pelobates; species Pelobates fuscus. Next base: position 375,700,251 of record NC_086318.1, on the reverse strand, counting down.
ACTGAGTAGATGGTTAATTACAATCTAATTTGAATAATTTTGCATATTAATGAGAAATGAATGAAAACCATTTTTAGATTTTTAACTTCAACGGAGAAACCCACGGAGATAATGGCCCCCTTTTGAGATGCATATGATCCTGTTACTACTGGAGACAGGGAAGGTACTTCTTTTTTCTTGCACAGTTCTAAACTGATTAATAGATTAGCAGTTTTACTATTAATATGCGTTAACCAAATCTTTTACATTTTCTTGTTGTTTAACACTTTCACTGCCCCTTGTCAGACAACAATTCAGTATAACTCATTTCCCTTGCACTCTAAATATTGAATATATTGGGTTTGTATGCAAAGCATACATATCATATTGGGTTTGTATGCAAAGCATAGTCCAGGGACTAATTATTATTATTTTATTATTATTTTATTATTTATATAGCGCCATCAGATTATGTATCGCTGTACAATGGGATGAAAGTATTTAGAAAATTGGGCAGACTAGATGGGCAGAATGGTTCTTAACTGCTGTCACATTCTATATGAGCTATAGTTATTTAACCTTTTAAATGTATGTGCATAATATGAATGTATACGTGTATATGTTTATATATATGAATGCATTTTCAGACCCTGTAATAACTTGATCTCTAACATTAACTCTAAAAAATTGAGGGGGAAATAGATATTAAGGTAAAAATCAAAGTATCCTGCAGGCATGCATAGAATGTGTAGTGTGCATTATTATTATGAAAACATCATAATTAAAAAATATATATACACACACACATATATTTATATATGCATGCATCCATACTTCTGCTCTATTTTAATTAGAGTTAGTGTGGATCATACATCTGCATCACATACATTAATACAAATGGAGGCTGCTCAAGAAAAAGCTTTTTTTTTACTTCTACGATCTCCTCATACACCTACAGAAAACCAACAATACTTATGTGAGTATTTTTTTTTTTAATTATTATTCATTACAGAATTGTTCAAACGTTCTCCTCCATTGCTTGCCTCAATACATAGTTCATGTAGTACATATTTAATGTTCTCCATTGTACACATGAATAAGCCCCCTCTTCCAAGAGGTCTAAAACCCATGTGATAAGGAGCAGGTACTCGTTATATTAATGTGCAGTTCTTATCTCTGGTTATGGACTTCTTCTCTGGACCAGAAGACTCAGGACATAGGTGGCAGCCAGAACCTTTTGGTTTTTGAACCCTCAAGCTTGTGTACTAAAATTAATTCCACAGTCTTTCCTTTGGTTCCTTGAAATCCTTCTTTTTAGAATGCATCACTTCTGCCACTTCTGGGTGATTTGTGGATGTTGTAATGTCACTAATGACACACCATTGAATAAAATATTGAAAGCCCTCTATAACTTGTGTTCATGTGATGCACCATCTTGCAACATTTATGCAATACATAAACAAACAAACAAACAAACAAACAAACACAGAAATAAATAAATATCACAGTCCAATTCAGTCCAGGCACAACCAGGACACATATTACATTGGAGGAGGAATAAAATCAACATTGTTTTTCTTTCTCCTTTTCCCTATATTCTCTCTGAGCTGACTGACAAATGAAAAGTGCAGAGATTATAACAATAAGTGACAGGAATCCAAAATGGAGGAACTCAGTTTCAGGATGGAGTGTGTGAATTTATACATTTAATTTTAGTTTTCAGACCTCATAAACACACAAGTCTTACATACAGGGAAAGGGTTAACACAACATTAAAACTTGTGGAAAGAGATTTCCTCCTATTAAGATAATTAAGATGCATAAATAATGATGCGTTAAGAGCAGAAGAGGAGCGACGGGAAGAGGATGGCGGTTTCCACGAGAGACGAGATCAGGTAAGAAAATTCACCTTTGCCTGCCCCCCCAGCCACTATACCCCCAATGGCGGTCACGGTTGTTGTTTTTTTTCTATTTTTCAAGATTATGTAAAGATTGGGATAGATTTGCTTTAAAGGGTTATACACAAATGTGTTTGAAGGCAACATGTCTAAAGATATTTCTTCCTGTGAAAAATTGACAAAGGTTATATGGGATCAGGGTACTCTCCTATATGTCTAATTAATCCATTGCCTTTTAATATTTTCATGAATACATTGCTAATAGAATTACTCATGCTGGGTGTTTCTTTTTCTTTAATATTTGTATAAACACGGGGCTATTATTACATTTATGAATACAATGACTTCTTTTTCACAATTTAGTTATTTATGGAATGCTAAAACAATTACATTGATTTACAGATACATTTTTCTGGCAGAAAAATAAAAAGGCATGATGGAATTCTCCGACAAGCATGCTAATCAATATAATGCAATATAGTTATTTTTATTCTATTAGTTTGATAGATTTCGTGATTTTTCTTTTTGCTAATGTAGGGTGGAAGGCTTTGTATTCTTTGACATGTCTCAGAAATTTATACTAAGCAAACCTCATACTCATTCTGAGCATTTTAATTACATGTTAATTAGAACAAAGCTAAACCTCTGGCAGTGTTTCTGCTTTTGAGGATCAGGTTTGACATGTTAGAAGTAGAGAACACCTATCTATATTCTAGAAGGAAAGCGAAATAGAAATGTGTAATATTTACACAAGACCTTGCATGCCTCTAATTATATCAAATCAGTAACATTTTCATCAACGCAAAGTAATTTATGGTTCTTAAGTAGAGATGTCCCGAACAGTTCCCCGGGAACTGTTCGCTGGCGAACATAGCTTGTTCGCGGTCGCCGCGGCGGGCGAACATATGCGATGTTCGGTCCGCCCCCTATTCGTCATCATTGAGTAAACTTTGACCCTGTACCTCACAGTCAGCAGACACATTCCAGCCAATCAGCAGCAGACCCTCCCTCCCAGACCCTCCCACCTCCATGACGAATAGGGGGCGGACCGAACATCGCATATGATCGCCCGCTGCGGCGACCGCGAACAAGCTATGTTCGCTGGCGAACAGTTCCCGGCGAACTGTTCGGCTGGGAAAGAGCATTGGTTGAGTGCATAAGATGATCACTGTCAGACAATCAGCTAAGCTCTGCACAACCAGTCTTAGCTCAGTGAGGGCAACTTTCAACTCTCACTGAGTTGAGGTTGTTGAGAAGGGAAGCAGAGCCCAGCGGACCTCAGCAAAGAAGTCAAACAATTCCAAACCTGTTTGGGTATATACAATCTTGGCTCTTCCACTAATATTTTGTTCCAAGACTTCAATCAGGAAGCCTCAGACTGGGCGCAGCTGATGCTATCAGCTTATCAGTAGCTCCCCATTCACAGAACAGAGTGAAAAATTTACTTCAATAAAGAAGGCTCAGACTCAAGTGGAAGTGGGGAGCAGAGTTAACTGTTGCCAAACTTTGTGTTTAAACCATTTATTAGCTGTTTAACCTAATAGGTAAGCCAGTGCCTAGGACCTCATCACACCATAACAACTAATTTCTGATAGCAGTTGTCATGGTGCCTCTTTTATGCAATTTAGCCTGCCAGTTTGAATGAGGGTTGTTTTCTGTGCTTTGAAACTAGCCTGGCCTTAATACTACCAGAGTTTTCTGATAACCATATATTTTTTGTCATGTATTTATTGTCTCCATCCTTCAATGATTCGGGCATTTAAGCTTGCCCTAGACCCCTTTCTAATGAGAAGTGATATATTTCTGGGCGTAGTAATTTACTGAAACTAAAAATGGTCTAAAATTAGTGATCTAAATTAGCATATCTATAAATTTACACAAAACTCCAAAACTCCAAATTTTACACAAAACTCCAAAGATGAAGTACATTTTAAATAGGATTTGATGTGTGCCAAAATAATAAGAAAGGGAGTGTTTATCAGGGATTTCATGAAGGCAACCAATTTGACATAAGCAGCAAGAGTAAACATTGATATATAGGTAGATTTTTACTATGAAAAGGATATGTCTGTATAGAAATGTTGTACAATTAGACATATTATATTATGTTCTATCCTTGAAATGTATATTCAGAAGTATATAAATAAACTAAAGATACAGTAAAATCTGTTACAATGCTAAAAAAAAGCCTGATTACGAAAGTCAGGTGCCAGATTTATCGAAGCAAAAGATGTATCTCAGGAAAAAACAGATTCAGGTCTGCTCCTTGCATACATAGAACAATTTGCCCCAACACTAGCAGTTTTTTACCCCTGACTTGAAAGTTCTAAATATATGCAGCTTGTAGCAGACGAAGTGCTGAGGGGCCATGACAGAACGTTTCAAGTATCTTGTGATATTTTATACATGCCTCCCAACATTCCTGATATCAGCAGGGTAGTCCTGATTTCAGGATTCTGTCCCGCTCTCTCATGACTTTGCTCCCTGGTGTCCCTTGTTTGGGGACACCAGGGAAGTTTCTAAAAAAAAAAAAAACACAGCGGAAGCTCACGCTATACTCCTAGATGTGCTCACGCTATGCTCATAGATGTGCTCACGCTATGCTCCTAGATGTGCTCACACTATACTCCTAGATGTGCTCACGTTATGCTCATAGATGTGCTCACGCTATGCTCAGGGAGTTAGGGCTCTGCAGAAAGTGCTGAAACAGTGCTACCTGCATGCACTGACACCAGGCTGTCCTGCCAATTCAGACCGCTCCCTGTTGGAGGTGCTAGTGACATGATTCACATCACTGGCCCACCCCCTTTTATCTAATCTACCAGTGCTCCACTTCATGAGATGTCAATGTTTGAGTGCATGTGTAAATAGTATGATATAAGCTAGAGGCGGAGGGAGGGAAATTCGAGGGAAAGAACATTAGATATATTCAAGGAAAGAGTAGAAGATGCATGGAATAGCCGTCTTGAAGAGATTGTAGAAAATAAAAAAAAGTGAAAAAAATTTAAGAAACAATTAGGAAATGTGCATTAAAGGCGTACTTTTTGGTAGGAATTAGACAGATTAGCTGTCATAACATTCAATGTTGCTGAAGGTAAATTCTATTTTTCATTCATGCTCCTCAATCACATTTTTGAGTATTCGCTAACTCATTCTCTCTCTAACTCAGTCCTTGAAGATTGGTTTGGTACACGTTAATTATATTTACAACATAATCACCTTGGTAACATACTATATAGCACTGTGCATCCAGAATAACACCTGCTTTGCCTTGATAAATAGCTCCAAAAGTCGGGACATACTATCTTGCAATCAGCAGGGCAAATATCAAACATAGTTTAACCCCTTAAGGACACATGACGTGTGACATGTCATGATTCCCTTTTATTCCAGAAGTTTGGTCCTTAAGGGGTTAAATGTAATCCAGCACTTATACAAAACATCATGGATTTATGATTCCACAAAATCTGAGGATCTACCTTTCGGGCACCTGTGATACACTGCAAAAAGACAATAGTTTAATATTTTCCTAGATTTACTATCTGAAGACATGATGGTTTGAACATCATACACACGACTTGAACTGCAGTTTTCAATATTTTATAATCCAATCAAATAATCTGAGCTGCAATGTTTATAAATGCTGTTATGGAATCCCCTCCAGATTGCTTAAAATGGTTACTCTGTTTTCAGCCTTTTCTATTTATGAAATCCATATCAGGTGACACCGCTCATAACAACATTTCACAGTGAGTTTTATTTCCTGCAGCCACTTGATACAATCTATAATTTTCTGACTTTTCCTTGCAGAGTTGCCCAGATAAAATGTTCGCATCTATTAATGAACATGTGCTTCTGCTACTGATGTGGTAATTAAAGAAGACTTAAGTGAAGTCCTATCGCTTTTAAGTTAAGGTGTTTTATAAAAGCAGGTTGAAAAACGACAGATCGCAAAATTCCAGGGCGAAAGATTTGCAGAGCTCGTATTTTTAATAGCCCTGTAAAATATTTTGGCTGTATCTTCAAAATTGGTATGCTGGTGCATTTCATGGCATAGTATACTGAAAGCACATTTACTGAAGTAAGGATGGGTTTATCGGATCTGTGAAACCAAGCTAAATAAATAGGGATTTCTGAACACAAAGCAAGGCGATCTGTAGGGGTTTATTCACTAAACAGTGAATTGTGGTCCATTAAAAAGGGAATTGCAATATGTAAACTAGTATAACGTAATAGCATTGATGTGCAAGCTTAATTTTTTTTAGATGTGTTTTTTGGGGTCTGTATTTTGCAGTTCACTTGTTACTTCTGCAGAATTCAGTATGTACAATCCCAGTTTCTATATAAAATAGATTATTATAACTTTATGTTGTTTATGAAAATGTGGTTAGTATTGTCTTGGGGCATTTCTTATTTGATAATAATATTCTAGCAAACGATAAAGTGGAAACAGCTGATGATTTGCATTGTGAAAAATTACAACTCTCAATGAGTGCAGCAGTGATCTGACGGATGCCTGAGATTGATGAGGAGGTGGATCCTTTGTAGAAACCTACAGCCAGCACTGCCTGGAACAAGCTACCGTACCTGTTTGTATACAGAGTGGGTTCCATTATTTTACATAACACCTAAATGAGCGGTGCCGAATAGGTAAATCCCCAGATGTTGTAGAACTACAACTCCTATGATGCTTTGCATGCCTTTTAGAATGCTTTAGAATTACAAAGCTGTATTTTTAAAAACATCCGGTGATCTACCTTTTAGGCAATCCTGAAATCTACACACTCTAGTGAATCCACCCCACTCTTAATCAGAAAGACAGATAATCTGCTCATCACTATTTTTAACCAGAATAGCTGAACGAGTGTCATAGCAGCCACGGAGAATTTTTCTAAATCAGCTACTTTGGCCTTCAATTTGAAATTCACTTTAAATCCTGACAATTCTCTCTTTAGTAAATAACCCTGTGATTGTTATAGTCTCTGTTATAGTCTTACTGGGAACATTCTTATTACTTATTACTTTAAACTCAGCCTTTGAGAGTAACACATACTGGCAATTCATGAGCTAATAAATACCACCTACAGACAGGCTTTCACAGAACATATTAAAGATTATTACTGTGAAACAGGATGTTTATTGGGTCATTGCAGAACAATTTGTCACCAATTCATTATTAGGTTAATGTGGTCCAAAGAGTACTGTTCGGAATACTTTTATGGAAATAGTACATTTGTTTTTTGTATTGCTATTTTCTTCTGCATATGTGTTTGTTCAATTTCCTGTGATTTTGAGAAATAATGTTATACGTTATTTTTATTCTAGGGTTCCGTAATACGGCACTTTTCAGGCGAAAGTCTTATTTGATGTCAATGATGTGAAACAGGTAATACAGTGAATGGTCTATATCTGCAGGTATTACTTTAAATAAGAATGTAATAGAAAATGAGGCTCCAGGTCCCATTTACTCCGAAATGTATCAGTCAAAGTAAATATACTCATATACACACTTTATAAACGTAGACTGTAGAAGGAAAACTGATCAACTAATTCAATGTCTTTGTCTTGAATTGATATTGTGTCTGTTAGTTGGGGATCCACTAAACTTTGTAACAGCTCTCATATCCTAGAATTCTCTAGTATTCTGCTATGATATCAATAAAAGAGTGGTGGATCTCAGAGATTTTTGATAAACTATATTTTGAATATGTTCCTCTTTCCAGTTTATGAATACGGAACCATAAACGGTTACTAACAATCATTAACCAAGTTGATTTTTTATTTGTAATATTTGTTACTTCCTACATATTGTTTTGATGCAAATAATTTTTGTGTTAATGCAAATTATTTAAATACTGTCCCTTATTAGATCAGCGGTAAAAACAAAAAAATACAAATGTACAAAAGGACATTTGGAATATATGACATTTAACAAACCTACAACACTGAAAACGAATGAGCTTGTATACCGAATTACAACAGAGGACCTAGAACATTATACAACAGTGTAGACTAGTGGTGAATAGGCTAACTGTCTCTTTACATTACTTATTTTTGTACTTGTAAAGTAAATATTATCTTGTGCAAGTTAAAACGGTTACAGTTACAGTTAAACAGATTTGCACCTGATAACAAATTTAAGATTTCTAAAACCATAAACAATATATTTATTTTTCGATACAAAAATAGATTGCGGATATGTATATTGACAATTTACTCCTTTTTTTAACTACTCTTTTAGATAAGCTTTTCGAATGCTCACAATGACAAAAATCAACTGTGTTTGATATGTTGCTGTGGCACCGATCAAGTGTATTACCATCAAGTATAGAAGATTGCTGGACTATTTTTTACTTACCTAAAAATGATCTATGGCCTTTACATGTAACAGAGTAGTGCAGAAGGATGACGTTCGGGCAACTTTTTGCCAATTATTGTAGCTACATTTAATTGGATAAATTGTGACAAAGCGACAAAGAGTTTATTTCACCCCAAGCTAAACAAAGTCTCTAGGTGGTTATTTCGGTCTACTTGTAGTCTACATCAGTTATATATTTTTTTTGTAGACTTCTCAATGGCCACTACTGTGGTGGCCTGCAGGAAATGATCATGATCAAACCTTATTGGATTCTCAGAAAACTCTTTCTAGTTTTAGAAACTTTAGGAACTTCATTCCTACCGGGTGTGCTTAGTTTAATGAAAAAACAAAACAGTGTAAATGTGACAGTAAGGAGAAAGATATTGAATTATTTAATTATAAAAAACACAACACAATTTGTATTTTCTTTTTCTTTGCTTCAGAATAAATAAGCCTTAATTTCACCAGTCACAAATAATGATTTATGTATTGTCATGCCATAGGTGCATAATTCATTGTTGCAGAATAGAATATTGCCATTTAATGTAATTTGTGTAGTGTATATATGAATTGACCACTTGGTAGATATCAGATGACAGAAGGGGGTAATGTAAATGGCATAGGGATGTGAAAGGGGTCAGATGGTTTACCATATCGATTGCTCCTTTGATTAATCAAAGGCTCTGCAAGGTGTGAGAAGTCACACATAAGTGACCTGGAAGTCTGGTTTAAATATAAACTAACTCTCTAATTTGCCATATGTCTAGATTCCCTCTTCGATAGGGGGTCCTTTGATATGTTAATGGCCATTAGTCTTGTGTTCCAGTATCATTTCCAAAAGAAACATTAATATTTACCCCCAGATTAATAATTAAGCCTCATTTTTTATTAAATTTAGAATGGGATAAGCACAATCTTCTAATCAAGCCCAAACATGATTTGCGTAACTTAACCTTAGGGGAAGGGATTGTGATGTCCGCTATATTAGGTCACAAGTAAGGAGTGTGACATGAATATGGATTGGAAAAACTGTAACAAATTCATAGATGCAATTATTATTTCTGTAGCAAGTACATAAGAGGAGGTCATCTATATTTTTTGCTCATAATAAATATTCCTTTATTAAGTTGTTCCTTTGTCTGGTAAACAATAACTTACCTGAATAGACTAACTAGTGTTTTGCAATTGTTTAAATATTGTGCTACCTTGGTGGGTTTTTATTATTAAGTTACCTGGGGGACCAAGGCATCCTATTTATAAATTGTCTTGGTGGTGGCAGCATTAAAATAGTAATATTGATATTATTATGGTTAAGTGTGGGTGGTGTTTATCCATGTTTAATTATGCCATATTATGTAAAGTTTTGTATTTTAAATATTGAAACAAATATCTAACGGAAAATAAAATACATTTATGGAGCAACTGAAAGAAGATCCATTTGGTGAGGTAGCAGAACAAGCATAAGCAGTGGTTTTATTTTGTTAGGATCCAATATAGATAAGCTGGATCTTGGAGGAAATGACAGATAAACATCAAATGGATCTTGAAGTAAAATAGACTATATTACATGTAAAACACTCACAGTGGGATAGCCATGGGAAAAGCTACCTAATAGGTATCAGACTTGACCTAGTCTATGACTTTTATAACTTTAACTCTGATCAGTGTTTTCGGTCTCTCTGATTATTTGATATACTACTGAATTAAGTAATAGTGAATTGCAGTGATGGAGGAAAAGATACTTACAATACTAATTTCGATGCTCTCTTTGGAATACTAACCATAAAGCCAGTGTGATAGGAGTAACTAAATATTTTCCAATCTGCCAAATTGCTGCTACAAGATATGTCTTTCTGTAGCCTAGTTAGGGGGATTAAAATATCTTGATCTGACCTCTAATGTGCATAAATATTGTGCCTCTCTGTCATATAATCTTTATTTTATTTAAATGCTGGTTGACTAATGCTTAAAACATTTCTACCTTGCTTTAATGTTTTGTAAGTGGATGGTGTTTTAAATGGGAAGAGGTAGTTATTGGCAGAGACAGGCAGAAGTCATGCAGTGCCCTCCCATGTGTATAGACAAGTAGATATATTTTCTGGAATCCTTATAAGGGTCTAACTTACCTGTAGTGCCCAAGGTACGAAAGGTTTGCCTGAGATGATCTGGAAACCTAGAGCAAGATTAACTATAAGGCTAGGCCCAGGGGTTAGTCAGGGGGCTGATAACCACACGTTTGCTTGGCCCTATGAACCATCCCTCTGTGAAAATTCAAGTGGAGGGCTCAAACTGGTAAGCTGCCTGGGGCCACGTGGGATCTTAAATCTTCTCTGTGGAAACCAATCTAGTGTATAAAAACCCAAATCTAGTCTCACTTTTGTTTTTCTGTCTAAAGCTGTCCAACCCACTCCCAGAACTCTCAGCCTAGTTTTGTCATCCATAGTTAGAAAGCTTTCAAGAAATATTGATAAAAGGGAGCCACCACCTTTAAGGAAATTATATCACTGAATAAAACATTGAGAAAGCATTGATCATTTGTGTTAGCCATTTTTTATGTGATGTCCTGTTTTCTTTTACATATATATTGCAGATGTATTAAGTCAGTTCCACCTGGATGCAACTAAGGCACTTAAAGCATTGTGAATGAAAAGCTAAAATATGGCATCTCTCTCACTCTCTCTGACTCTCTCTCTGTGCTCTCTGTGCCCTCTATTTGATGACTGCCAGGTGCAAAGTTCAGAGCTTATACAACGACTTGCATTAAGCCAAGATGGAGACACTTAGCTCTAGAGTGGTGTCAATTTATGCATTCTACTTTATTTGCTTTTATTTATTAATTTTATTTTTATTTTTGAGACTCCACCAACACATTTTTTTTCAATATACAGCATAAGTAAGCAATATCTTAGGAATCATGACAGTTCCTCTTGAATTAAAATAATTCTTTCACCTACAAACAAAATTGCTTCTAATTAGCCACCAAAACACACTTACACTTTGAAAAATCCATGATCACGTTGTGCATTATCATTTTATGTTATATTACTGGGATGTATATATACATATCTCTCTTCAAAGAAACATTTCAATACTCTGCACACAGACAAAAACTGCGAAGTGTGGCATAGCTACCATTAGCAAGATACATTTGGACCTCCCACCAATAGAAATTAATGCATTTAAAAACTAATCTAAACTAAAATACCCTTTTTGCTCCCACACCAAACATCGTATGAAACACGATAAACATGGCATTATATTGTGTCCCTTTCACATCTTTTTTGGAAAGTAGATTGGCACCTTAATAAGCTTGTAGGATTTATTCATTAAATCCGGGAATTGTGTAGAACTGAAAAAAAATCCCCAAATTCCGGTCAATACGGCAGAATTAGGGTATATTGGATTAATGGTAATGTGTAGATGTGTGTATGTATGTGTGTGCATTTGGAAAGAGGTCAGTTCACGAGCTACAGCCTTCTATTCATAAGGCTGTCTGAATATGGAAAATTGTATTGTAATTACAATATTCAAATTCATTCCTTGTTAGAGAATTCAACACATTCTGTGTACAATAGCATGGGCTATTTTTTTTTTTTTTTTTTACCGTAAATGCGTGCATACTAAAATTGAGCTTCTTTTATAGATATGATATGAATCAAGCTATTGTATTGTTTTGAATCTTCAGGTTTATTGGTGTTTGCTTAAACCCTAGGTTTCTGTACAAATGCTTTGTCAATTCACATCATAATTTTAAAAACTCCAGGCAGATAACCACATTTTCATTTCTGCAATAAACCAGTGAGATTTCTTCAATATATCCTTTATCTTTAGACCTGTTATTACTCTTCTTGCTCTGTACTACACCCCCTAAAGTGCATTTATATTCTCTTTAAGATTTGGTGGCTAGACCTGTGGTGTATTCTAGGAAGTATATAACCTCTGCTTTATTCTGTACCTCTTTTCATTTGTTTCTGTATTGTATCCCTCAAGCAATGAATCCCGATATCCTGTTTTCTTTTCTTCACTGCAGATGTACATTGGGCACGAGGCTTAAGGGATTTTTATACAATAACTACCAGATTTCATTCCTGAACATTTGCTGCACATTTTTTTCTATTTAGACTATATTCTGTTTGGAACTGTTTGTTGTTCCCTTCTATCTATATTAGACACCATGCTGTCTTTTGGTTTACGTTTTGTAAATTAGCATTTTTTGTTATTTAAAAAAAGTAAAATGAAATAAAAACATTAGAGCGCTTCTTAATCTTTAGCACAAATCAGAGTTTATAAAAAAATATTTATGTATGTCCCATATTATGATTAATATTTAATACTGAGAAATTAAAGTGAAGGATATGCTAGTCACAATCACACAGAAATGTTTGCTTCCTTTATTTAGGCAAGTAGTTCTCTTTTTAGAAAATAGCCTTGAACTCAAGCTTTATTCAAGGCATACCAAAATATTGTAATCAGGGCCGGTGCAAGGATTTTTGCCGCCCTAGGCAAAAAATTTTTTACCGCTCCCCCCCATATGTCCTGCCCACCATGTGACATCTCAATGCTCCGCCCATATGCTCTGGGGCATATTACACAGCTCAAGGTCTGGGCCCCCAGGGCTTGACCGTGAGTATGCCTACAATGCCCACCCATAAATCCACCTACATGGCCCACCCATGAGTTCTCTCACAGGGAGTGGAGTGTATATGTGTAGGGGATGTTTTATGTGTTATTGCAGAGGATGTAATGTGTGTGTGTTCTTATAGAATGTAGTGTATAGGGATACCAATTTGTGTAAGGGATGTAGTGTGTGTGTATAGGGGATGCAGTGTGTGTTTGTATGTAAGGAATGCATTGTATGTTTCTGTGTGTGTGTGTGTGTGTAAGGGATGCAAGGTGTGTTTCTGTGTATGTAATTGAATGCAGTGTGTGTCTGTGTGTGTAAGAGATGCATTTTGTTTCTGTGTGTAAGAGAATGACTGTTTGTGTGAGCGTAAGGGATGCATTGTGTGTTTCGGGTGTGTCTGTGTGTGAGTAGGGATACATTGTATGTTTCTGTGTGTGTGTGGGGGGATGCATTGTGTATGTGTGTAGGGTAAACGAGAGGGCTTGTGGGGTAGGATAGGGACTGAGAGGGAAGCAGCTCTTTATTTAAAAAAAAATGTCATAGTGCTCTCCCCTGAAGTCAATTAGTGATTTCCCCTTCCCTCCTGTCCCTCAGTATTCTCCCCTTCTGTGCCATAGTGCTCTCACCCCCGTAGTGGTAATCTCCCTTCCCTCAATGGTCATTATCCTCTTCCCCCCCTTAGTGGTCCTTATCCTTCTCCCCTCTCCTTAGTGGTCCTCCCTCCTTACCCCCCTCCTTCAGTGGTCTTTACACCCCCTCCTTCAGTGGTCCTTACTCCCCCCCCTTTCCTATGTGGTCCTTACTCCCCCCTCCCTATGTGGTCCTTACTCCCCCCCTCCCTATGTGGTCCTTACTCCCCCCCTCCCTATGTGGTCCTTACTCCCCCCCCTATGTGGTCCTAACCCCCCCCTCCCTATGTGGTCCTTACTCCCCCCCTCAGTGGCGTACATACCGGGGTCGCAGGGGTCGCGGCTGCGACCAGGCCCGGCCCACCAGGGGGCCCGGCCGCCCTGCGACCCGGTATGTATGTCACTGGGCCAGCCTCTTGTCCTGGGGGGCCCAGGAGCCGGCCACCTCCGGGCCCCCCGAGGCTGGCCCTGCTGTCATCCGGCTGGCCGGTACTGCGGGCGCGCGAGGGAGCACTGTCTCCTGGGTGCTTCCTCTTCAGCTCCCTCGCGCACCCACTGATACCGGAGCCGGAAGATGACGTCATCTTCCGGCTCCGGCATCAGTATGCGGCGCGCGAGGGAGCTGAAGAGGAAGCACTCAGGAGACAGTGCTCCCTCCCTCGCGCGCCCGCCAGCCTGCCTGCCCACCGGGTGACCGGCCCCCCAGGAGCCCAGCAGCACCACTGGACCCCAGGGAATCCCCTCAGCTCTCCCACAGGTAAGGAGGCTGGGGGGATTTAAAAAAAAATATGTGTTTGTGTGTGTTAGAGTGTGAGTGTGTGTTAGAGTGTGTTAGTGTTAGTGAGTGTGTGTTAGAGTGTGAGTGTGTGTTAGAGTGTGTTAGTGTTAGTGAGTGTGTGTTAGGGTGTGAGTGTGTGTTTGTGAGTGTGAGTGTATGTTAGTGTTAGTGAGTGTGTGTGTGTTTGTGAGTGTGAGTGTATGTTAGTGAGTGTGTGTTTGTGAGTGTGAGTGTATGTTAGTGTTAGTGAGTGTATGTTAGTGTGTGTTTGTGAGTGAGTGTATGTTAGTGTTAGCGAGTGTGTGTTTGTGAGTGTGAGTGTATGTTAGTGTGTGTGAGTGTATGTTAGTGTGTGTGAGTGTGTGTTAGAGTGTGAGTGTGTGTTAGTGAGTGTGTTAGTGTGTGAGTGTGAGTTAGTGTGTGTGAGTGTATGTTAGTGTGTGTTTGTGAGTGTGAGTGTATGTTAGTGTGTGTGAGTGTATGTTAGTGTGTGTTTGTGAGTGTGAGTGTATGTTAGTGTGTGTGAGTGTATGTTAGTGTGTGTTTGTGAGTGTTAGTGTGTGTTTGTGAGTGTTAGTGTGTGTTTGTGAGTGTATGTTAGTGTGTGAGTGTGTGTTAGTGTGTGAGTGTGTGTTAGTGAGTGTGTTAGTGTGTGTGAGTGTGTTTGTGAGTGTGAGTTAGTGTGTGTGTGTTAGTCTTAGAGTGTGTGTGAGTGTATGTTAGTGTGTGTGTGTGTGTGTTAGAGTGTGTGTTAGTGTGTGTGTCTGTTACTGAGTATGTTTGTATGTGTGCAGTATGTGTGCATCTGTTAGTGAGTGTGTATGTATGTCTGTCACTGAGTGTGTGTCTGTCAGTAAATGTGTGCGTCTGTTCATGAGAGTGTGTGTGTGTGTGTCTTAAGCACTTACCTGTCTCCAGCGCCGGACTCCCTTGGCGCTGGGAATCTCTCCGCCTCTCAGCTCCGAATACGCATGCGTGGCAAGAGCCACGCGCGCATTCAAACCGCCCATAGGAAAGCATTATTCAATGCTTTCCTATGGACGTTCAGCGTCTTCTCACTGTGATTTTCACAGTGAGAATCGCAGAAAATCCTCTAGCGGCTGTCAATGAGACAGCCACTAGAGGCTGGATTAACCCTCAGTGAAACATAGCCGTTTCTCTGAAACGGCTATGTTTTCAGCTGCAGGGTTAAAACTAGAGACCTGGCACCCAGACCACTTCATTGAGCTGATGTGATCTGGGTGTCTGTAGTGGTCCTTAAAGTGTATGTGTTTATGCATGCACTGGCGTACATACCGCGGTCACACAGGTCGCAGCCCTGCGACCCGGTGCCCGCCGCCATGTGTTGCGGCCCCTGCCCGCGCAGCGTAAGCGCGCGCGCGGGGGGGCCCACAGATCAGTTTTCGCACCGGGGCCCCATGGGTTGTGTGTACGCCACTGCCCCCCCTCCCTATGTGGTCCTTACTCTCCCCCTCCCTATGTGGTCCTTACTCTCCCACCCCTCCCTTCTTCCCTCCCTCAGTTGTCCTTACTCCCCCCCTCCCTATGTGGTCCTTACTCCCCCCATGTGGTCCTTACTCCCCCCCACTCAGTTGTCCTTACACCCCCACCCCTCCCTCCTTCCCTCCCTCAGTTGTCCTTACTCCCCCCCCCAGTTGTCCTTACTCCCCACCTCCCTATGTGGTCCTTACTCCCCCCATGTGGTCCTTACTCCCCCCGACTCAGTTACACCCCCACCCCTCCCTCCTTCCCTCCCTCAGTTCTCCTTACTCCCCCCTTCTCCTTACTCCCCCCTCCCTCAGTTCTCCTTACTCCCCCCTCCCTCAGTTCTCCTTACTCCCCCCTCCCTTCTCCTTACTCCCCCCTCACTCAGTTCTCCTTACTCCCCCCTCACTCAGTTCTCCTTACTCCCCCTCCCTCAGTTCACCTTACTCCCCACTCCCTCAGTTCTCCTTACTCCCCCCTCCCTTCTCCTTACTCCCCCCCCTCACTCAGTTCTCCTTACTCCCCCCCTCCCTCAGTTCTCCTTACTCCCCCCCTCTCCCTCAGTTCTCAGTTGTCCCTTCCCCACTGTTCATTCCTGCCTTTGTAGCGTGGCCGGGCGGTGCGGAACGCAGGACAGGAACCTCTGTTTCCTGTACCCGGCCGCCTGCGGTGCTCACTTCCTGTCATTCCGACGGCGGCCGGGTACAGGAAACAGAGGTACCTGTCCCGCGTTCCGCACCGCCCGGCCACGCTACATTGAGAGACCGGCAGGAGGGAGTGCTCTGCGCTTGCCTCCTGCCGGTCACTCAAACCCAGCCGCCCTCCATACAGCAGTGCTGCGCCGCCTGAGGCTTGCAAGAGCGCTCAGGCGGCGCAGCATGAGGAGGCACAGTGGGGACTCCGGGCACAGGGATCTGGCGCCCCCTGCTAAGGTGCGCCGTAGGCGGCTGCCTAGGTCACCTTACAGGTGGCGCCGGCCCTGATTGTAATTCATCATTAAAGGAACACTCCAAAGTTAAAAATAAATATATATTTTTTAATGGTTGTTGTTCCTTTTTAGCTTTAGATTTAAGGCCACCCTCAGGTTAATTAAAAAAAAAAGGAAACTCTTCTTTTTAGCAGAGGTAAGACAGTTTACTGCATCTTGCTTCTCCCATGCTGAGGTCATTGTGGTCAGTGATCTTGTGTCCAATCCAAAGCTTCTTATAGGGAAGCACCGGTTGTGGATGTGCGGCAACTGCAGTAATATGCCCATCAAATGACTCTCATAGAAAAGCAATGATTCCAATGCTTCTCTTTGAGAAGCAATGTCTTCCACTTTAAACAAGCAGGAAGATTCAACCAAGTGCTTTTATGTAAAGCTAGTAGCCCAACGCGCTTTTCCCTCCCCTTTACGCCGCGATCGGGGGACCATTCAGAAAATTCATTGGTCTAGCTTATTTAAGTGTGGTAGCATTGCCATTCAGTTCTATGTCCCAGAGGAAGGCGCTATTTTGGCTCCAAAACGCATGTCAAGCTCACTTTCACATTTTTCCATTTATAATTTGAGCACGGGTTGTTTGATTTCACAAGGTTGCTGTTGGGGGAGGCTTTACGGTAGTTATAGTCATAGGGGTGTGACTGCCAGCTGTTTATTGTTCACTCAGTTTATATTTAAAAGAGTGCAATTAAGTTAGCTGGGGCATATCTACTAAACCACTTTTCCCCTTTATCTACTTTCCCACTACGGAGAGCCTGTTACTTTTACATTTCTGTGTATTATTATTTTGTATAGATAGCCTGGTACAAGCTTTCTGTTAGACTTTGGTTTTTTTTTTTATTTATTTTTTTACATTTTGCCATTTCCACCTGATATATCACCAGAAGAGCGGTCTCTGTTTTTTAGTCTAAATAAATTAATTGAGACCTTTTGGGGCTCAGCATTAAAGGAAACCCTTGTTAAAGACCCTGGCGAATTGC
Source organism: Pelobates fuscus (assembly GCF_036172605.1). Taxonomy (NCBI): domain Eukaryota; kingdom Metazoa; phylum Chordata; class Amphibia; order Anura; family Pelobatidae; genus Pelobates; species Pelobates fuscus. The sequence goes on along the minus strand of NC_086318.1, from coordinate 375,682,541 downwards.
TCCTTTTTAGAAATGGTTTGTAAATAATTTATGCTAGTTACATTTACAGTAATTGTGTACCCCCCAGACTTGCACTGCCTGACCCCATCATGCAACACAGCCTCATGGATTTTAAATGTGGAATTTATTGTCACTTACTCTTGTTTAATTTGGATACTCCGTAAAGTTTATTATTATTTTTTATTTTTTACTGTTATTGGAGATACTTCCACTTTTAGACTCATATGCCTCTTTTGGGCCTATCTGTCTGCTTGTAGCTTTTATACAGGGGCCAATTTCTCTTGAAATGTCCACTTTTTAAAGCAAGGGATAAGGGATAACCTGCAGCTAACCTATAAAGAACTTCAGCAAGCCTTAGAAAACTAGACTGATAAATAGAAAATACCATGTGCCAAATACAAACCATAGTGTAGTAGAGAGGCCTACTTCTGGCAACTAGGGACGCCATCAGGAGGTGACAACCATGACGGTTGATAGGGCCCATAGGGTGGCCCATGTACTTGGGCCACCCGATGGGCTCTATAGCTTCAGGGGCCCAGTCAGCGCTGCAGCCGTGTAATAGCACGATCAGGCCCCTTTAAAAAAAATGCAACAACATGTACTGCTGGGAGGAATTGACAGGCCGGTCACTTCCTCCCAGCTCACTCCCGCGCGGGACAGAGGAGGCACAGTGGAGGAGACACAGGGGAGAGCCAGCCGACTCCCATTAGCCACTCTCCTGCACTGAAAAGGTAAGTAACAGGAGGGTGGCTGACAAATGAGCTGTGTGTGGGTGTATGTGTGCCTTTGTATGTATTAGTCAGTATGTGAGTCAGTATGTATGTGTGTGTTCATTAGTCCAGTGATGCAGATGTAAAAACAGATAAAATGTGTATCTTGTAATACTTTTATTGGACTAACAAAATTTTGTAATAAAAAGCTTTCTGGAGAACCTCTCTTTCATAAGTCTAAAGCATTTCAGGTTCAGATACACATATACATAGTACATCCACTACACATGCACTAACACACACTGCATGTTACACACACTGCAGCCAATACACAAACACACACTGCATCCACAAAACACACACCCTGTATCCAGTCTACAAACACTACTTCTTTGTGGGCGGATTTGGAGGTGGGTCATGCAGGTGGGATTTGGAGGCGGAGCCTGAGGGCGGGCTTGGAGGCGGGCCCTTAGGGGGCCCAGACCTTGAGTTGTGTTAGGGGCCCCAACATTTCTGATGGTAGCCCTGCTGGCAACACTAAAGGGACACTATAGTCACCAGAGCATCTACAGCTTAATGTAATTGTTCTGATTTCTATAGCCTTTCCTGTGGGCTTTTTGCCCTAAACACTGTCGTTTCATAGAAAAGACAGTGTTTACATAACAGCCTAGGAACACCTCCAGTGGCCACTTCTCAGATGGCCTCTAGAGGTGATTCCTGGGTCAGTGCTGCACAGACCAGGATAGCGCTGAAATAAGGTAAGTTTTCTAATTATTTAAAGGGAGGCAACGCAGGGCAAGGGGGGTTAGCATGCATATCTCTCCCACATGTTGTCCTGGCAGTCACCATTGCCTGGGTATAGTTATGTGCATGCTGCAAACTTCCTTTCCAGGATAATGACGAATGTTTTTTCTTTCTTTGTTGAGTAAAGATGCCCAGATGAAGTAAAGTACCAATGCTCACATGAAGAATGAATTCAAGATTCCTCTCAATTTTAGGTACTTCCTGGGAAACTCAAATAATACAATCTTGTTGCAAGGTTGCACATTTAATATGCATGGCACATAAAAAAACATGTTTTATTGGAGATATAGGCCCTCATTTCATTAGCTGTAAAAGCTTCATAAACTGGTTTCATCACTTCTTGCTGCATATCCCCTTCATTATACGGCAATCAGATTAGTCAACAACAGGCTCCCTTGTGTTTTGAGGCATAAAAATATAATGTAAAATACATTGAAAAAGGCTGAATTTTTCACATGGAGAAACTTGCTGAGCCTATTACATCAATGAAAATAGATACCAGTCAAGTATGGTTAAGAATGCAAGTTATTTTGCGAATCACTATATAAGCCAATAAATCTGCATCGTCACTTATGTTTCCTTCATGAGAGACACAGAACCCAGATACGTGAAAAAGTAACAGAGCGAGGGACCGAGGAGTTTATTGGCGCTGATTTGAAAAGATTTGTATTTGATCACTGTTATAACACGTAACACACTTCCCCCCCCCTATATTTAAACTTACATTCATACATTTGCATGTACAAAACAATTATTTTTTTCTACACTTCACAGATTTTTTATGTATTTTTACATTTGGCAGCCAGTGTGTAGGTTTTGATTGACAGTGTAGAGAGTGTTTGTGTCACTGACTGTTTGGGAAGAAATGTGTGAGGGTGACTTTGATTGACTGTTGGGTTGAGTGATAGGAGAGGAGATGGTGGCAATATGGTGTTTTGGATTCGGGAGATGGCAGGGTATAATTGGAATTCACAAAAAAGAAACAGAAGAATATGTTTTTCTGAAATATTCTCACGACTGCTCATTTCCAGTAAATACATATTTTTATTCAAAATCTTCTTAAAATAGTGTAAATAGACACGCAGTGGCAAAGACCCTCCTAAATCTTCAGAGTCACAGTACACAACCTATGCAGAGTTACTATCAAGATCAAGATGTTTATAAAGTGTCTATACACACAAAATGCGTTGACTGATTTTTTTTTCTACTGTATATCTATTTACAAAATTTTTAAGAAGATGTATTTACTATGAACGAGCAGTGGTGAAAATATTTCAAGAATTTTGCGGGGGATAATATTTTATTGCCCTGACTACCCCTTTTACCTTACTGAACCTAGGGATACATTACAGGGATACATGTTGGAATGGTAGAGCTCAATATTTGAAGATCATAATTTGCTTTCATAAAAGGAAGGTGCCCCTTGTTTTATTGGAAGCAAAGATATAGAGGTTAAGGATATGTAAGAGGGCAAGAGAGGACATGGACATGGGACTGTGGAGCTTGTACATATACACATACATCTAGAAAGGAAAGGTAATTTTGGCTATGAAAAATGTTTTTTCAACAGTGACTGAGGGTGAAGGTATAAATAAAGAGAAATCCCTGGATTATTATTATGTTATTATTTATATAGCGCCAACAAATTCCGCAGCGTTTTACAATGGGTGGACGAACAGACATGTAGTTGTAAACAGACTAGTTGGACACACAGGAACAGAAGGGTCGAGGGCCCTGCTCAATGAGCTTACATGCTAGGGGGAGTGTGGTAAAGTGACACAAAAGGTAAGGATAGTATTAGACTAATGACAGTTGCAAGAGAGGAATCAGTCGGGAGCTATTAACAGTTTAATTGATACGCTTTTATGAAGTGGGTTTTTAATGATTTTTGAAGGAGTGGAGACTGGGTGAGCAGTGAGAAGTGGAAGAGGCTGTCAATATGTCTGGAGAGACACAAAGGAGTATCACATCGTCAAGCATTTTTGGATGATCCATAAAGGCCAAAAGCAACTTAATCTCAACGTAAGTATGAGATCGCATAAGCCATATGTAGTTATCAACATGTACTATGATGTTGAAAATCATTCGGAAACGACAGACAGAAAAAGATCAATGGTTAAATTATAGTTAATGTTTCAAGCCTATGAATAAAGTTTGCAGGGCCGGCGCTACCATAAGGCAGCCCAGGCGGCCGCCTTAGGGCGCACCAGCCCTGGGGGCGCAACATCAGGCTGACCGGAAGGAGGGAAGCGCACTACGCTCCCCTCCAGCCGGTTACTATTTGTAGCGTGGCCGAGCGCAGCCCAGAGACTCCCGCCTGTGGAGCCCAGCCTCGGCCCGTCCACCTTCTACCCTGGTGTCTGCCGACTGCCGCAGGCTGTGTGGAGGGGGCAGGGATATGAATGACATCATATCCCTGCTCCCTGTGTAACACACAGCGCGGCTGGCGCCCAGTGATGAGTCTGGGATGCGGGACAGGACTCCACAGAGCCGGACTCCATGCACCCCAGGGACCAGATTGAACTGATGTAAGTATGAAATTATGTATCCATGTATGTCTGTCTCTGTATGTATGTATGTCTGTCTGTATCTCTCTGTATGTATGGATGTCTCTGTATGTCTATGTATGTATGTCTCTGTATGTATGTATGTATGTCTTTGTATGTATGTCTCTGTATGTATGGATGTCTGTCTCTGTATGTATGTATGTATGTATGTATGTCTCTGTATTTATGTCTATCTGTCTGTATGTCTCTGTATGTATATCTCTGTATGTATGTATGTATGTCTATGTATGTCTGTCTATGTATGTATGTCTCTGTATTTATGTATGTATGTCTCTATGTATGTATGTCTCTGTATGTATGTATGTCATTGTGTGTATGTATGTATGTCACTGTATGTATGTCTCTGTATCCATGCATGTATGTATGTATCTATCTGTATGCATGCATGTATGTATGTATGTTTGTCTATGAATGTCTGTATATATGTCTCTGTATGCATGTGTGTAACTGTGTGCCTTTATGTCTCTGTATGTACGGATGTATGTATGTGTCTGTGTGTGTCTGTATGTCTTTGTATGCATGTTTCTGTATGTATGTATGTGTCTGTATGACGGTTTGCATCTGTATATATGTATGTATGTATGTATATTTGTATGGGTCTGTATGCCTGTATGTCTTGTATGTATGTTTCTGTATGCCTGTGTGTACATATGTATGTGAATGTATGCCTGTATGTCTTTGTATGTATGTTTCTGTATGCCTCTATGTCTCTGTATGCCTGTATGGCGGTATGTCTTTGTATGCCTGTATGTATGTAGGCCTGCATGCCTGGATGTTTCTGTATGCCTGTATGTATGTATGTATGTGCCTGTACGTCTTTGTATGTATGTTTCTGTATGTCTTTGTATGTATGTTTCTGTATGCCTGTGTGTGTCTGTATGACAGTATGCCTCTGTATGTATGCATGTCTTTATATGCCTTCATGTCTCTGTATGCATGTATGTCTCTGTGTCTGTATGTCTCTGTATGATTATTTCTGTGTTTGTATGACAGTGTACCTGTATGACTTTGACTGTGTGACTGAAAAATGACGCCTGTGGCTTGGGAGGAAATACACACAGGTTAAGATGCATTTTTAAAAAAGAATTTTAAAGGAGGGTAAGGGCACCAAAATGCATCTTCGCCTGTGTAACTAAAAATCCTAGCACCGGCCCTGAACGTTTGTCCTCTTTAACCCTCTGTAATAGTGAAGAGCTCATCAAGTGAAAGACAAAAGACTATTTTTGTCCTAAAAAATAGTTAAAACAACAGGCAGCATTAAAGGTAAATGTTCAATTGTAAACATTGACCAATATTATTGTCTAAAAGGAGTTAGAGAACGAATGCTATTTTATGAGAGTTTTGTATTTGTTATTTTAGGGTAGCTGACAACTGCTTTTTGCAAATTTTTGTTGTAGCACTGATGTAGTTAGTTTACCTAGTGCTAAACATAGAGAACATATTTAATGCTTTACAAAGGTATTTTAGCAGCAGTTTGGACATGAGAGCAGGTTAGAATAGACTCAGGGCAGACAGTAATTTTTTTATAATATTATTATTTTAGTATTTTATAAAATTTGTTGCAGAGTGCTCACTTACCTACATGTTTTAAACGGTGGATATACTAGTTAACAAATTGTAGAAGCACTTAGGTTTTTTTAGTGTGTGACATAAAATGAAAATATTTCAAAGTTAAAGCCAGAGTAGTCAAACTAAAAGCATACTTGAGTTAGAGAATTTTTACCTTAAATTTGATATTCACTTCAAACTCACTTTGTATTGCAACCACAAATTACAATTTGAGGTACAAAAAAATTAAATAAATGCAAAAAACATATTTTTTTTGCGTATTTACTATGGAGATAAATAGTTATTTTCTGTTCACACTCAGTCTGAAAACAGTTTGTCTTGTAACTCTCAGAGCAGGCTGTTAAATAGCATCAGTGCAACTGGAATTTAGAAAGAAGGAATATAATTGTATTATAAACTTAATTAGATGTGAACTAATTAAATTTGTTTTTCTTATATTAACATGATCACAGGTATTATTGCATCTCATCTGACTTCCTTCTTCTGGTGCTATTGAATACTATTCTACAGTAGTTTCAGATTGCAATAAGTTCATTAAGAAGATAGGATGGAATTTGTGTATGAAGCTCAGCTGGTTGAAGGGGTCTTTGCTTTAATTACTGCTGAGGGTGTGCATATTAATTACAACACTAGTGATATTTACTGTACCTCTGGAACATATGACAGGGTAAAGAAATTGACTGCACCAGATAATAAACTCGGTATGATAATGAGAAGAAAAAAAAAAAAAGAACATAAAAATCGAGGGAAATAAAATTATTCATAAACTATATTGATCCCAAAGTAAAGACATTAAGCTCTGATGAAGGGCAACAAAAGTGAATCTCCTCACTTCATCAAACAAATAACCAAAGTACAAAAATACTAGCAGCGAGACAGATTGTCATTATACTTGTCATATGACCACACACTTGAGAGTATACACAAGCAATGAAGCAGTAAGAAAAAAAACAAGATTTTTAATAAATCAACAGAAAGCCAACTGTCACCTGGAAGAGTTCAGGTCGAAGTAGCTACGGATTGCTTCTACGAGACTAGAGGCAGGACACAGAGCAATACAACAATCTGAATAAGTGAAAAAAAAGATGAATTTGCTTCGAGTGAATGCATCCACAGTTCCCCAGATGATGGAATACATATAGTCAATTCCATGGGGGCTCCTTTTAGCCAATTACAATATTCATAGAGGAATAAAAAACCTTATATGGCAAAGAAAACAAAGACATGATATGACATACCTATGTAAACATTAAATAACAACAGCCTGAACTGTTCAAAGCTCCCCCAAAGCCTTCTCTGAAAACGCCAATAAACACGATGATGATCGGAAATATAAAGCACAGGTAGAGGAAAATAAAAATTACCATCATAATGTTTTGTTTTTTTCAAAAATAAATATATGAAAAGGTGCAAGAAATAAAACCATTTGTATGTCCATCATTCAAGGACACACTAAAGCTGACATAGTAGCTTCAAATGGAAATATTCAAAATATAAGTTACAGATATTTATGCCTATGTAATGCATATTTTCTCTTATAACCAGCTTTTTCTTTTTTTTTTTTTTTTTAGAAATAAACTCCAAACCCCAAACTAAAAATTATATGTAGGGATCAACAGTTTACTGTGAAAGAACTTAAAACATTTTAGTATGTATCTGCTGAATGGAGATCTAGAATAAACTGACCTTTTTTTTTTTATACATTCTGTATCCTGAAATCCTGCAATTTCACGTCATATGTATTTGTAAGCATTATTTGTGTTTGATTTGTTTTACAGATTCATCTTCAGAAAATTAAGAAGACTCTACTTTTGTTCTGGATATGACTTTGGGTTTCTAGGCAACTATTTGCCTATAGGACTAATCAGGTGGCCAGCCAAGTGGGCTGAAGTTATGTAGTTGAATAATGGCCCAGTGCTGGTCAATCAATTATACCATAAAGCATTTTTAACAGCACTACTCCTTTCAACTTTTGCTAATAGGGCAGTGTTCGTGTGGTTGGCCACAGGAATGGAACTTTTGGTCTGTGGAGCAAATGGACTAAAATGGACAATCGTGTCCTACAATGGAACTTCAAGATCCCACCTTTATCAATACAAAATTAAAAATAGTTCTAATAATTATCAAAATACATTTTCCATAAAAATAAACAAATGCAAGTTTAGTATTAAAAAAAAAGAATAGATAATTTGTGTAGAGAATTTGACCTCTCAAAGAGGAGGCTTCCTCTTTGACAATTAAAGCCCGGAAATCACACAAAATTCCAGGTTTTACTAATTCTTCATATACCACATTGAACCCAGTTATTCCAATCCATACAGAATGGTAACTCATTATACCAGGACATCCTTCTTGCCAATATAGCAGTTATAAAGAAAGTCCCTGTTGTTATAAAATTCCCATCCCCCATCCCTATTACATGCTTACTCAAAACAAAAGTTCTGGTCAGTCATTGATGTCCATTTTAACAATGCTGAAAGATCCAGACAGGTGTGATTAATCTTGGGTTGAGAGGCCTATGGAAATAGTAGAAAGGTTTATGATCTGTTTGATAATCACACTTTGTTTAGGTGAAAAGAAGATGTTTGATAGCCCCTGAGTGTCCCTTTTTATTTTTTTATTTTCTCCCTCAGAATTTCCAAATATGTTTTTTTGACAGTGGTTGAAGTTTTTTTTTCTTCTAGTAGCACTGCATTGGGATATACTGGTATCCTTGGTTATGGTGTGTAACATCCCATAGCTTTATATTTGACTTCCCAAACAACATTATTGCAATTCCATTCTATTCTATAGTATTTAATTTTATAGCCCTATGGTATGAAATGATTCTTAATAGGCTGACCTCTGAAATGCCAATCCCAAGAGATCTGTCATCAGAGATTTTCTTAACCTAGGAGATGCGTTGAGGGGACCCATCGGGTGGCCCATGCACTTACGGCCACCCAATGTTAATGTATCCTCAGGGGCCCTGTCAGTGCTGCAGCACTTTTAATAGCACAACCAGGCCACTTTCATGTCAGCGCTGGAGGAAGTAACAGCTGATCACTTCCTCCCAGTTATTTCAGCGCGCCGCATGGGAGCAAACAGGAGGGGAGTGCAGCCTAGGAGATCCTCTGTCGTCCAATGTCCTGAGTGCTGAGGGACACCAGGTAACTATCCCCAGACTCAGGGTTCTGAAACAGTGCTGTCTGCCTAAGCTGCTCTAAGTTGGCTGGCCTGCGCGATTGGCAGGCAGCCTTGCATTCATTCATGCCAGGCTAAACTTCCAATTCTTCAGGAACTCCTGCCCCCTTTCTAGGCCTTTGGAAAGTGCCAGAGATGGGATTCGAGTCACTGGTCCACATCCTAATACCTACTGACATCCCAATTTGCTGAATTCCAATGTTGGAGGGTATCAATTTTGTTGAGAAATAAAAGCAAGAGATTAGCATAGGGGTATGTGCATCCTTATAAATGCGTCCTGTGAGTTTCCCTCCGGCACCACCTCCACCAGATACATGGCACTTAGGAGATATGACTGTTTTAGTGTTTTCTCTCAATCAGATTATACTGTAATTATACCCATCAGAATTGTCAGCACTAGGCCCAATGGACTCTTAATCCAGCCTAGTAAACCACACCCATTTTCCTATTTTATGTATGGACAACAACCACCAACTTGTGCTGTAAACCATGTGGTCAGCAGGATAACTGACTCCATATATGGTGCCAATGTGTTAAGGACAAGCCATTTTGGGGAAAATATAATGCAGTCTGGCACCCCTAAGTCCTTGAATGGTTCTAAAACTTTGGATAATTTTAGTGGACATGAAAATCAGTTGATGGCTAGAATATGTTAGCAGTAAGGAGGACCTTACCAATATTTGGAAGACAGTTGGAGTTTCACCTCTTTCAAATTTTCTTTATAAAATTGCAGTGAACATGTTGATGTATTTTAATAAGATTTGGATTGTGTGACTTGAGTATATCAATGCTCATTCCATTATTGGGTCAGAATTATGCAACTTACTCTTCCTTCCTTTATTTCTTTTCCTTTATATTTTCCCTCTTTTTTAACTGTCTTATTTTTTTTGTGCCATACTACTACTTATATAAAAAAAAATGCCATCTCCATACAATATTTTTAATCATTTCTGCACTTGATTTATTCTTCAGACAAGAGATCTGCAATTTTAGTAAGCAGTTTTAGATGTTCTTCCATGCATAATTAATTGCATGCACGTGTTTAAGGAGTATATCTATTAACCAGGTTTTTTTTTTTGTGTGTGTGTGTGCGCGTGCAGTGGAGTGTCCATTTAAGCCTGGTAATTCTAAGGACCAATAATATATTACTATGATGTTTGTCTTAGGTTTGCATGTTAAGCGTATGTAAGTCTTGACAGTATCTCAATTAATATTTTATTGCATAAGTACCACAAATTGGTTTCAACCCCATATACAGCCTAATTATTTGTGTGCAAAAATTGATGTGTTAACTAAAATTTATACTAATAAATATCTTTATTATTACATTACATATACTTGTTAACAATTTCATCCTATCACATATTCACTTTTTCTGCCCATCAAAAGAGGGCTCCATAAAATAATACAAGTTAACTACTGCAACATTTCAAAATAAACATCTTGAAGCATAATTGCAACATAAATGAACCATTTACTAAATTAAAAAAAAATTAATAAAAAATATCCCTAAAACAGCAGTGTTTATTTTGTCGACTAACAATTTTAGTCAGATTTTAGTAGTCTAAAATGTTTGCGATTTAGTCGACTAAAATTAGACTAAAACAAAAAAATTCAGATGACTGAAATACGACTAAAACTAAAATAGCTTTTTATTCCATAGACTATGACTTAAACTAAATTGAAATGTGCTACCAAAATTAACACTATCGGGTAAGGCACATGGGGAATGGAGGAGAGGAAATGAAACATATGAGGGGCTGAGGGATTGAAACACATGTGGGCTGGGGGGAATCAAAGAGACACAGAGGGGCTGAGGAAGTGGCAAAGGGACAGATAGAGGCTTTAACTAAGCCCATTAGGTTTTAGTAATGTCTACTAAAATCTACTGGCGATCTAGTCGACTAAAACTAGACTAAAACTAAAACAATCCAGATGACTAAAATACGACTAAAACTAAAATGGCTTTTTAGCCTAAATTGAAATTTGCTGCCAAAATTAACCCTGTTAAACCGTAATATGATTGAATAGTCTCTTCATGCCAATAACACTGTTTTATTGATGGGAAATGAAAGGAGAGTCAATTGATATTATTGTCATTTATATTTAAAAATACATTTCCAGTCATGCATATGTACACTATAGGTATATGAATGCTACAGGAGTGTCTTGCAGGTTACTTTCTTCCTTCAAACTGCGACAGGTGCCCTAAACTGTGCTCAATCCAGCGGACTCAACATCTCTGCTTATGCAAAATGTTACAGGGACATTAGAACCAGGAAGGGCCAGAAAAGATTATTAAAAGGAGGAGCATGCTCTGTTGCCCATTCTACTAGAAATACCATTTGACTTAACCTTTTCTGTCATCCATAATTTGATTTCATGGCCAACATTCAAGAAAAACAAAAGACATGCTCATTGTTGTTTATATTTTTCTGGACACAGTACTATTCAAAAAGAAGGAGGCAATTTATTTTTCTCTTATACGTGATGCCACTCTTGATGTTTAACACACAGAACAGAATGTAATTGTTCTGCAATATGTCCATAGAGATTTGGTGACGGAAGATTGGATTATTCAAGAAGGGCTTATTGAATTTTTTTTTATTTCTTCCACAAGAATGGAGAAAAGATAGCAGAAATGCTATTATCAAGATTTAATGAACACAGCATCAATATTAAAGATTCTAGAGGTCAAAGCTTTGATGACGGAGTAAATATATCTGGTAATATAAAAGGAGAAAGACTTGCAAGCAAGTGAAATATCCAGTAGACACATTTTACCTTTGTGCTCCTTATGCTTTGAATTTTGTAGTTGTTCAATTTAATGTCATGCTCTACTTACATGTGTTTGGATGTCTCTGTGCATTCAAGAATATAGTAAACATAGATAAGTAACGTATTGTATTACTTGTGAACTAGTAGGTTGATCAATTTCACGTAAACAATATTTATATGAAACCCTTTTGTCTTTCCCTGTCAATAGAGAACAATGACACTAAACTATGCATCATCAAGCTCTTTGACATATGAAAAAAATGTAGGGTAGCGATGGTCATAAGGTAGACCCCTATAGCCCAAGGCAGGCTACTTATCCTTGGGATCTACAATTTGCTCGCCATTCAGCTGAAATTCAGCATGATTTGACATGGACTCTCCCAAAATAGAGAGGTATAGCCTAAGTGCCAGTTATATTATATCTCTGTTATTGCTGCCAATTAGAAGAGATAATAAGATTTCCCCCCCCCCAAAAAAGTCACAAAGTTGGTGGATGTGTCTGCTCTCTTTGGCTCCCTTGTACTCTTGCAAGACCATGTTCTCAGTGGGGGCACAGATAAAATGGGATATGACATCTCATCCACCCCCAGCACTGATTGAACTAAAGAGCAGAAGAAAAATGTTCAAAAGAGATGAAGGGAGAACATACTGAAATTGAATATACAGCTGTATGTAGCAAGTATAGCTACTAAGCGGATTGACTGTACAAATAGACTGGGGTCATAATATTGCATCACCATGTTCATTTAACAGCTTTTTTTTCAATTTCCACTTCAACTCTTCTCGTAGAAGGGAGACATCTCTATATATGTTATAAGCTAAATGCTGTGCCTCCACCATTGAAGGTTGGATAATGTTTCTGAATCCAAGCTAAGCTCAGCATCTGCTTGTTTATGCTGTCACCAATTTTCTTACTGTAACATACAACCCAACACGCAGAGTAAAAACCCACCGGAATAAACAGAGACAGATAGAAAGTCCCTAAACCGGTCCTTCGAATGGCCGGAAAATATAATATAATTCAAGGAAAGTCAGAAAGAGTCCAGTTTAAGGGAAGCCAGAAATACACTAATACGAGAGACAAAAGCCAAGTCAGGGGAGCCAGAAATACACAAGTACAAGTAACATAGCCGAGTCAAGGGAGAAAGAAAACAGAGTAGTTGAGAGCATGTTAGGTCATAACCAATCAATACCAAAAGGCACAAAAGAATGCGCAATAGGTAGTAATACTAAGAACCACAACAGGGCACTGTATTTTGGGCAAACTGGGATTTTATATGTATGGGAGTGGGGTTAGCATAAACACGCCCTCAAAAGGTGCATGTGTGCTAAGCTCTATTACTTAGAGCTCCTGTGACATCATGACGCCAGCAATCGTGCACCACATTAAAAAAAGGGAGGGCGCACAGTGTCCGGCGTCCATGAGGCTGTCAGGAGCCTCCTATTGCGTGGGAACAGAGGTCCGCTGTATCAAAGCATTGGCATCTCGGCTGACTGTCAGGGTAAGTACAAGGGGGCAGACACTCTTTCTCCTGGTAAATTTGACATTACTAATAATTCATCTGTCCCTCTATACCTGTCTCTTCTGCCTTTATTTCTGTATTGACATGTCTATATATTTCTCTTTTTATATATCTTTGTCTGCATTGATCACTGTGTCTCTTTATCTCTGTGAATCTTTGTGTCTGCATATATCTCAACATCTCTGTCTCTCTCTATATGTCTCTCTGTCTCTTTCTTTCTGTTCTTACTGTTTATATCTGTCTCTCTTATTCCTAATTCACACAGAGTAACCACTACTCGGCATAGCATTGTATACTATTTCAAGCCACTGAATGATCCTGCTACTCATATCAAGTTTAGGTAAGCCATGAAAGTGGCATGTTCTTTACAACCTTGTCTCTTGTCACACCCACTGTTAACACCCCCCGTTCACTTATCCAAAACTGTCCTGAAAACTATTTTGCAAAAATGTCAACTCTAGGTAAAAACTGTGGAGTATGTCCCTGACAATGCAACCATATGCAGATAAAAAAAAGTTCATATACCATTCTACCTTGTCATTGAAATCCGTCCCAGAAGAGGTCCCAGTACAGAGCCTTGAGAAACTCCAACTGAGAGAGATAGAAGGGTAGGTGAAACCAGAGAAGCAGATCATGACCACAAACCAGGAAAGAGCGGTGTCACCAAGGCCAAGTTTGTGAAGGGTTAGAATGAGAAGCGGATGGTCAACAGTGTTGAGAGTGGTAGAAAGATGGGCATAGCGTAACTGGGATAATTGAGAGGGTAGAGTTGTAGAGGGAAGATGTAATAGAAGGACATGTGGTAATCGAGTTCAGTGAGAGGAGAGGTTGACTGTGTATAAATACAACCATCACCACTGGACACGTTTTGGGCTACTTTGGCACTCAGCCATAAGACATAAAACAGTCTCTTTCAAAGGCAAAGTCCAATCAACAATATAGAGTTCTGCTATCCCCTCTGTGTTTCTGACTATGTACCTTTTGCATTTAATGCAATAACAATAGCAAGAGCTTAGATTATAGCAATATCAGTCTTTAATGTTTTGCATGATACAGATGGTTTGTATAACCTAATTTACTATATATTGTTATTATATCAACATACAGATATTATTTTACATCCTGGTGGTACTTTTAGGAAAATACATTCTCAAAAATAATATCAAGTTCCTTAATATGTCATTGAATAAGATATTTGACCCTGCCTGCATTTTTGGCAATATAATGGTTATCATACAAACTAATTTTTCATTCTTAATATTTTGGATGAAAAATAAGCAAAATAAAAATGTTTTCATTTTAGTTAAAATCCTAACAGCTCAACCTGTAGTATTGTATATATTTTATTACAAAACTGTAAAACTGCCAATAATGCATGGAGGGAGGGTGATGCCAGCTAATAACATTAGAATGTGATAACTTACTTCATGCTTTGTAATGAAAATATGACAACTTGGCAAAGGACTGTAATGTAATGTAAAATCCCATATGCTGTTATATGTTGCAATCTGTTTTAGTGCTGCTTCCATTCTAATGAGTGAATACTGCCAATAAAGCAATTGAAGATAACACTAATTGCTTATTTCTGTGATCCATAATTTTTATTGCTTCCTCATAGTTCTTTCATCAAAATGCTTTTTTTTCAGCCTTCAACATCCGAGGGTATTGCTACAAATGACAATCTGAATTTTAACCTAGTTCAGTTTTGCTCCGTTGCTTTTCTTTGGCCACGCTATCCTATTCCACTTCTTTATATTTCACTTTTCATTCAGTCAACACATTGTAGTACTTTGATGTTTTCACAAATGCTAAATTTACCCTAGTCTCACACTAGTGACATTTTCTTAAAGGGAATCTCCAGTGCCAGGAAAATAATCAGTTTTCCTGCCATTGCAGGTTCCCTTTCCCTCCCACCCCCTCAATCTCCGGTTACTGAAGGGGCGAAAACCCCTTCAATCACTTACCTGAGGCAGCGACGATGTCCCTCGTCGCTGTCTCCTCCTCCGCGCCGCTCCTCCTACTGACTCCGTCGGCCGGTGGGAGAGACTGATCCCGCCCACCGGCTGGGGAGACCTAATGCGCATGCGCGGCAATGCCGCGCATGCGCATTAGCGCTCCCCATAGGAAAGCATTGATAAAAAGATTTCCAATGCTTTCCTATGGGGAAATGAGTGACGCTGGAGGTCCTCACACAGTGTGAGGACGTCCAGCGACGCTCCAGCACAGATAATCTGTGCTATAATCCAGGAAGTTCCCTCTAGTGGCTGTCTAGTAGACAGCCACTAGAGGTGGAGTTAACCCTGCAAGGTAATTATTGCAGTTTATAGAAAACTGCAATAATTACACTTGCAGGGTTAGGAGTAGTGGGAGTTGGCACTCCAATGGGCAGAAGTGGTCTGGGTGCCTGGAGTGTTCCTTTAATCGTTGGTTAGGTAAGAATTTGCGGATGGTGGTAAATTAATAGCTACCCCTTTTACCCTATACTTATGGCCCAGATTTAGATTAATCAACTTATCTTATATGTGTTAGCTCACAACAGCCTGAGTTACCACTTAACATGTCTAATTGGGAAATCTTCCTTTTAAAGGATCACTCTAGTGCCAGGAAAACATACTCGTTTTCCTGGCACTAGAGTGCCCTGAGGGTGCCCCCACCCTCAGGGACCCCCTCCCGTCCGGCTCTGGAAAGGGGAAAAAGGTTAAAACTTACCTTTTTCCAGCGCTGGGCGGAGAGCTCTCCTCCTCCTCTCCGCCTCCGTTCCGCACCGTCGGCTGAATGCGCACGCGCGGCAAGAGCTGCGCGCGCATTCAGCCGGTCACATAGGAAAGCATTTACAATACTTTCCTATGGACGCTTGCGTGCTCTCACTGTGATTTTCACAGTGAGAATCACGCAAGCGCCTCTAGCGGCTGTCAATGAGACAGCCACTAGAGGCTTTGGGGGAAGGCTTAACCCATTAAAAAACATAGCAGTTTCTCTGAAACTGCTATGTTTATGAAAAAATGGGTTAACCCTAGAAGGACCTGGCACCCAGACCACTTCATTAAGCTGAAGTGGTCTGGGTGCCTAGAGTGGTCCTTTAATTCTTGATGATGCATTCTTATTGATCTTATTAAAGCCACTGCACTGAAACAACAACCTCCGTTATATTTAAATAATCCCAAATACAGGCTTAAGATGCAATCCAATTGTGAAGTTGATTACAAACTATCACTACCTATTTATTCGTTAATAAGTCTACTATCTGCAAGTGATTAGGACTGCTGTGAATGTGCAGCACATGCAAAATATGTTTAGTGGTTCAATTGTTCGCGGGCAGGTGCCCATTTAAACCTATTCTCTCAACCCCTGACTTAGTGAGAAGGCATGTCTTCTTCAACACAATAAACCTATCAATACACATAACCACTTCCACGTCCACTGTTACCACTCAGAACTGTTACCCTAGGAGAGAATAGGCAGGTCACCATTTTAGAGCAATCAGATGGCCCAGTTTAAAGCCTGTATGAGGGTATATAGTCAGAAGTTTTTTTTTATTACTCTTAATATAGTTCATCACTCGCCTCTCATCAACATCTCAAGGCTTCATTTAAGTGTGAAAGAAACTGCAGTTAAATATTGGTCAAAATTGTTTTTGTAACACACACTTATTATGCGTGCTTAAAATGCTAAGAGATTTGATTTATTTTCTTTCTTTTTTTGCAACACAAATTAAGGGGGATGGTCATGGACCACGTGTCATGCTTATTTGTTATCCTTATATTATTTATGCTGGTGTTGCAATAAAGGCAAACTTTTTTGCACTATTTTTATGCCTTGGGTTGGTGTAATGTGACTCCTTTGGGCATGGTGCATCAGCTAATTCTCAATATGTTTTTTTTTTTTCAGACGATAATGTTACTAAAGGTTTATCAGTTTAAATCAATTATATTATCAACCTTAAAGACTTATCGAGAGCAGATATTAGTTTCAATATTGTCGATATTTAAAAAAATATATATATTTAAAATTAATAATATACTTACCACTGAAAATTTATTAGGTTTAGCTGTTAGAAATTCTTCTGGCATTAAATCCAGATAGAATTTGATAAAAAATATCGTCTAAACCAGTTAATAATTTTTGACTGGGTTCTGCCAACAGAATGTAATCGACACTCTTGTTAGAGAAATACTACAGAGTAATATATATACAGGTGATACTCGAAAAATTTGAATATCGTGCAAAAGTTCATTTATTTCAGTAATGCAATATAAAAGGGGAAACTATTATATGAGATAGACGTATTACATGCAAAGCAAGATTGTTCAAACCGTGATTTGTCATAAGTGCGATGATTATGGCTTACAGCTCATGAAAACCCCAAATCCACAATCTCAGTAAATTAGAATATTGTGAAAGGTGCAATATTCTAGGCTCACAGTGTCACACTCTAATCAGCTAATTAAGCCATAACACCTGCAAAGGGTTTCTAAATCTTTAAATGGTCTCTCAGTCTGGTTCATTAGGAATCACAATCATGGGGAAGACTGCTGACCTGACAGTTGTGCAGAAAACCATCATTGACACCCTCCATAAGGAGGGAAAGCCTCAAAAGGTAATTGCGAAGGAAGTTGGATGTTCCCAAAGTGCTGTATCAAAGCACATCAATAGAAAGTTATGAGGAAGGGAAAAGTGTGGAAGAAAAAGGTGCATAAGCAGCAGGGATGACTGCAGCCTGGAGAGGATTGTCAGGAAAAGGCCATTCAAATGTGTTGGGGACTTTCACAAGGAGTGGACTGAGGCTGGAGTCAGTGCATCAAGAGCCACCACACACAGACGAATCCTGGACATGGGCTTCAGATGTCGTATTCCTCTTGTCAAGCCGCTCCTGAAAAACCAAACAATGTCAGAAGCGCCTTACCTGGGCTAAAGAAAAACAGACCTGGTCTGTTGCTCAGTGGTACAAAGTCCTCTTTTCTGATGAGAGCAACGTTTGCATCTCATTTGGAAACCAAGGACCCAGAGTCTGGAGGAAGAATGGAGAAGTCCAGTGTGAAGTTTCCACGGTCGGTGTTGATTTGGGGAACCATGTCATCTGCTGGTGTTGGTCCACTGTGCTTCATTAAGTCCAGGGTCAACGTAGCCGTCTACCAGGAGAATTTGGAGCACTTCATGCTTCCTTCCCCAGATGAGCTTTATGGGGATGCTGACTTAATTTTCCAGCAGGACCTGGCACCTGCCCACACTGCCAAAAGCACCAAAGACTGGTTCAATGACTGTGGGATTACTGTGCTTGATTGGCCAGCAAACTCGCCTGACCTGAACCCTATAGAGAATCTATAGAATTATATTAATATATTATATATTTTTTTTTTTTTTTTTTACTGATTTTCCTTTTTAACCTCAATTGGTCACTTGGAAAATGGATCTGTGAATAAAATCAACATTTAGTGACTGGATCAATAATCTTTATTCCCATCAGCCATCTCTTTTTTTTCTTACTTTACAGGCTGAACTCTGAATACCAAATCAAAGTAATATGTCCAGCCATGACGTTAATCGCTTTCTCAGTTATACATCCGCACAATTCTTAGGAGATAGAGCATTTGACGAAACAGCCATTCTCCCCAAGTTCTACATCCAAATGCACAACTGTAGTATCCATCTCTGTATTGTTGTATATGTCTGTCTACGGGTGTATGTATGAATCGTAATATAGGTGATTGTCATTGTATGCATGTTTTTAAGTGTGTGTAGGTGTGTTTGTTTGGCTGTATGTGTCAACTTTTTAAAAGCAGTGGACTTTTTCAGTTCAGGCACTGGATCTGCCTATAGATGTAACTAAATGAGTCTTTCTTTAATTGAAGGCACTTAGTCAAATATTTGAATTAGTAAATGTGAATGTCAATCAAATAATTGTATATAGAAGAATTCTGAAAACTGTAAGAATGAATGTATGGATGCAAAGGGTACATCATAATTTATATTTGCAATTCTAACAGGTTCTTAAGCGATTTTTCATTTCCAAGTCATTTAACAATTGTATGAATTTCAGAATAAATGCAGTACAGTGTATAATAATAATAGAAAGAAAATAATGTATAGTGCAGTGGTTGGCCATGCCCCCCCGTAAATAGCCCCGTGTAGGAAACAACAGCTGCAACAGAATAAATGAGTCCGGCAGGGAACATTTAAAAGTTAGTTTGCAGATTGCCATTACAGACTTGTAATAATTCCCATGGTGATAATCAAAAATATGCAAGCGATCAATAAATATTGTAAGCATAACTCGACTTCTGTGTGTCACTGACTGCTCATATATTATGCTGCCCTCTGAGAAAAAATTGTTGTTGTTTTATATATCTTTGAGACATCCCAAATGCATGTAGTATGACTTGATAATGAGTAAAAGAAGACATCTTCATTTTTGGGGGTACTCTCCAGGTCCTCTTTTAAAATCACAAAATAGTTATTTATTACATAGGGAATTGTCTGAAATGCTGAAATGACAGCTGCACTGTAAATATAGCTTAGAATTCTTATCATTTTGACTTTTTTGGCCTATGATTGCCATTCAATTCTATACAAATTCCTGGTTTGCTGAAGAACTGCCTGTTTTTTATTTACAATAGTATAGGAGAGTATTACAAACGTTCCACCCTCGTATAAGTTTTTTGCAGTTATGGTTGAGTATTCTACGTTTATTCAAGCTTGACCAACTTTATCATCACAGTATACTTTTGCTCAGCTTAAATCTTTCGGTTCAATCATAAAATGAACATTGCAAGTACCATAACAAGCATAGGATGTAGTGCAAAAAGGTTCATATTCACAGTATCACTGACAGTAATGCCCACAACATTTGTGAAAAAAACAACACATGGATATACTGTATTTTTCATATTTTTCATTCTTTATTTTTCGTGCAATAGAGTTTACAAACAAGCCTATGGTGCCACAACAGCAGACACAGGCGGATTAATGCAGACAAAGTCGCGACAATATACAGTTGCACAATTTTTTATAAAGCAGGTTGTAGACGTTAGTGAGGTCGTTGCAAATTAAAGAGTTGTATCGGCAATTGTGAGATATCTTAGAAAAGAGTGACTAATATACAGATTATGAACTGTGCCGGTAAATTATTAACATGCTAGAGAACAATTTTTTCAGTGCATGAGATCAAGACAAGCTTTGTAAAGAAATTCCAGCAAGTGGAGTTACATGAAATGTCACATGTACTACACTTTTTGTAAAATAAGGAGCATGAGTGTAACTGGAATAATACGTTGGCTTTTAGGTTCACATTACAAGATAATATCAAGCTAGTCTAACATATCTAAAGTGTAGGCATGCTTAAGTATGTGTGCTTGTTAGTGAAGCTATAACAGCAGTCAAGCTAGAGTCAATATAGACCGACTGACCTTATGAGTAACTACACATAAAATGTAAGAATAATAAAACTAAATACATTACAATAAGGCATCAACTTAGTAGTGATGTTAGTCTTAGGTGAGTGAGAGGTAATGCTGGTCACATGTGGGGCTAAGCGTATAATATAACAAGTTTAATGTTAATGTCCGTTACCACGGGCTCAGTGTCAGCGGTTTGCTAATGGTGGCTTGCATTTCGGCCTGCTGGGTCATAGGGTCTCAGTTGCCTGTGCCTTTGACCGCTGGCAAAGATCCAGGGATACTGGATTGCCAGCTGGCGAGCTTCTTGTTCATCCGATTCCCACCGGCAGTGTACAGGTAGGACTCATCCGCTGGTCTCCGGGGGCTGCTTCTGGGTGATAAAGGTGGGAGATGTGTGATGGGTCCCTCGGCATCGCCCGTTCCCAGTGGGGAGCGGGGTGTCGGGTTTGGAGGGTTTTCTTCTTTTGCCCCAGTGATAGGCTGGTTGTTGCAGGGTGGTTGTTGCGGTGAGGTGTCGCTGTCAGCAAGGCCTTTCTCGCGGGGTCGCAGCCCTTCTGGAAGCTTTGTCGTCTTCGGCGCCCTTTTTGGGCTCTGGTTGCCGGGGGCTCTGCCCGCCCGCGTTGGGGACGTGCCTGCATCGCCACGGGAGTGCAGTTTGCAGGTTTGTTTGCCCGAGCTTGCTGCTCCTTAATTGCCATCCTCTTCCAGAATTCAGCAAACAGATTGTCTATCTTGGTTATGAAGTCAGGCTTGTCAGCAGGTCTGGTCCGCGTGGCAGCGGCTATTTTGTAGAATTTTGCTTCTTCCCGCCGTTCATATAGCTCCATCTTTGGGGCCTTAGCAGGTGGGTATTCGCTCAAGATTTGACCGGGATAACACCCACCGGTCCGGGGGGGGGGGGGAGGGGAGGTACAGGGTGTTGGTGTGTCTGTGCTTCCGATGTAGGGCTGGGGAGAGCGGCCGCCTCTCCCCATGTCCACCACCGTTGGGCCACGTCTAGCTTGCTTGGACTCCATGTCTCTGAGATGCTTAAATGGGATATCAGGCTTTTCACCGGGTCACCCTTATTTCAAGTGGTGCTCCCCGGTTTAGTTTTCGGCTCAGGTTTGGTCAGTCTTGGCAGTAGAAAGGTGTTTAAGACGGGAGCCCAGCTTTCATGCGACCGCTTGGCTTGCTGGCTTGGCCCCGCCCCCGATATACTGTATATTGATATGCATGGCCACTGAACTGTTCACCTTGTCTATCTTTTTCGTCAATACATATATAAAAAGAGTTGTGTTGAAGCCATTCATATGTACAGCTGCATCTATGTTGACGTTCTTTTAAAAGCTTTAGGTAAGCTGATGGAAACAATATCATATAAGGTTGCATCATATAAGGTTGCAGCTTCATATCTGCATTTGCATGAAATAAACTCCTTCCACCTACATATCCTATAGATCTATAATTTTCCCACTGAGCAAAATAGGAGTACTGGGTTCGCCTGAAAGCTACTGGTCTGGTAAGAGCTCAACTGGATATTTTCAGAAAATATGGGCAATTCAAAGACAAACAGATTTTACTTGTTTCCTGTAAAAAAAATGAAATCACATTGAATATTTAATTATATTATAATATTATAATATTTAATATGAATAAAATAAAAAAATTGGGAGAAATTAAGAAATGTTATTTTCCTAATTCTTCATGGAATTTTATTTTCATAATACTGTTAGCTTAATATGGTTTACTGCAATAAAATACACCTATTTATGTTCAATGATTTGTTATAGGTACAACAGTACCCCCATGTACAGGTTTTATGGTGTTTTGGAAACTTACAGGGTCAAATATAGGGCTTTCCCATTTTCAGCTTTTACACATTGCAATTTGCCAGTTTGGGTTGCTGTGCTTATGTTGCCTTTGAGACCATATGGCAACTCATAAATAAAAAGTAACCCCATCATGGCATACCATTTTCAAAAGTAGAGATCCCAGGATATTCAAATTGGGGTATGTTCAGTCTTTTGTAGTAGCTACTTTGTCACAAATCCTGGCCAAAGTTAGCAATTATATTGTTTTTTTCATTTTTTTTTACAAAAATCAACCCTTTCACAGTTGATATCTTCAGCATTATACGTTTTACTGCTCTAAAACGCTCATATTTGTGTTTAGCGATGGCTCACCAGTACAACAGTATGCCCGTGTCCAGGTTTATGGTATATTGGAAAGTTACAGGGTTAAATATAAGACTTGCCCATTTCAGTTTTTACACGTTGAAATTTGCCAGATATGTTATGTCCAGGAATGAGAATTACAACCATCTTAATTGCATACCATTTGCTCCCCTGTACAACAGTACCCCCCATGTACCCTCTAAAACATCGAAATGTTACAGGATTAAATATAGTGCATGCAAATTAAATTCTATGTACTTTCTGACTCAGTTGTCAGGCAGGTCCCTCATATTGTAATTCATAAATTTACCTAATTGTGTAAAAAGATTACATAAATATACATGTTGAATTTAAATATATATATATAATATCATTCCAAGTGTATTCTGAGGAAGGGGCGGACGGTGTATTTATAAGCCAGAATATCCCCTCCCACAACTACAGGCTCTGACCCCACAGGCACAGCCTTTCCATACATATATAATGATCTAAGTATTTAATTTAATAAATAGTGTGTGTGTATATATTTTTTTAAACTTTATTTTCAGCCTAGGGGACTGGCTAAAAAACCCAGACAGTCCCTCTGCAGGCAGATCAGCAAACTGCCAATCCAGTCATGTGATTGCGATATAATTGCGATCACATGGCCCGGAAGGGCTGGATTGGCTGTAGGGGGACTGTCTGGGTTGTCAGGCAGTACCCCCGAACAGGATCTCAGTGGAGGGTAAGTGTTGGAAGTCGGGGGATGGGGGGGCACGATGCAGGCTATGCCATCTTGCAGGATTAAAGCCCACATTTTGGGGTTACAATAATGTTCCAAAAGATAACATAAACAATACATTATAATATGTAATTTCCTGGTAATAGATATATTTATGTTATCGTTATTTTAATACATAGTCATCTTCGGATTTTCAGTTATAGTTAAAACAAGGTCTTGTTTTATTAAAAAATTGTCCGAATCAAACTATGCATCACAATAAATCTTATCCCATGGAGAAAATAATTTAATATAAATAAAAGAATTGAAATGGAAGAGGTTTACACATTATTTATTGATCGTAGAAACACTCTGATAAACAAACAAACTCACTACCCAAAAAAAGGTATTCTTAGCCATTTCACATTTTGCTTTTGTATAGAAAACATAGCCTATTGTCCTTCACATAAGACTTTGTATTAAGGTCTAAACTAGCTGATCATGCAATACCTAAAATTTGAAATGCCACCTGGTCAGATCATTGTTCTTTCAAAATTGCTTTTGAAATTTGAGGGCACTTCGAATAAAGTATTTAGCTGGTGTTTTAATGGTTACTTATTGATGAAACAGAAAATACAAAACGTAATAGGTTGGAACCTAGCTAAATATTCTAAAATGGATATTTAGAACTAGATTTTATTTAAGCCTGCATAACCTATTGATTTTGTTTTTAGTTACGATGAATAAAAGTCACTTTTGTGATTTCATTTAATTTTTTTTAACTATTTCGTTTAACATGAAAATTAGATATACAACTCGCAAATAATTTTAATTTAGCAAACACAAATAAAAATGATAGTAAAATATGCATTTTTATATTTTATGTAGCAGTAGTAGGCTTATTATCTCATTATTCCATTTAGCATTTTAGGTGGTAAGACTTAACTATTATTGCATTAAAACAATACACAAGGTAAACGATATTGTGACGTAAAGAAAGGGAAAAGTTGTCCCATGGTTCCTGCAGCTTTTAGTGCATATTGTTCTCTGCACAAACAACATTTCAGGTCACACGCTAGCCTTTTTCAAGAGCTAATACAAACTACTGCATTAACAGAATGTATAGTGTGCGCTAACAAGTAAAGTGCCTTGCGCAAAATCTATTAGAGTCGTGTGCAAGAACCTAGGCAACGATACTTAGGCTCATAATAATTACATCATTATAATTGCAAACATAGGAATACATCAACGTGCATGGGCTTGGTTAAAAAACAAGAAATACATAGAATATCCACAATACACATATCAAACACCTCTATTATAAGTATAAAAAAAAAATATGTTTTATTATATGATTCAATACTTTGAAGTGACCTGTGTGAGCTGTGTTGATGCAGATAGAATTGGCAAGTGAAGTGCTAATTTAAAACATAAATAGTTAAATTGGTCAAAATAATATTCAACTCAACTATTTTTATAGCTTAGGTAGTGTTGTTTACAATGTGTATATCCCTTGTCGGCTCTCCACAATGCCTAGCTAAGCAGATATTACCAATATCAGAGTTATTTCCAAAAGATGGTTTTGAAAAAATAAACATGGTAACAATTCCATAGCTACATTGGCTCTTTCTCTCCTTTTCCACGGACAGTTGGATGGGAGATAAAGAATATATATATATATATATTTAACATGTGTTATTTATTATTTAATAAAGGGAGCTGATCACTCAAGGAATTTAGTTACAGTTAGGATATTCATAAATAAACCTACTGTACTTCTGATCAAATTTTATCTGTAGGTCATTAGAACTGAATGTATACCAACTGAGAAGCAAATTTGTGTACATTTTAATTAACTTACATCTAACGTGGCGTGCTGCTTACCCATTTTTCAATTGCCAGTTCCTGGTCCTTTCTACATATCAGAGCATCAGCACATGTTTTAATAAAGCATGCACTCCTGGAGGCTCCAAATGAACCAAGAGTAAGAGCAGTACATCCCCACATGGAGACTATTCTTTGTCCAACAACAAACTCATAACCCACCCATCAACGGTCAGTAGTCCAGGGCTTTAAATAAAACAGACAAAATGTAATACATTTTTTTCAAATGATATCTTGAACATGCATGCATTTATTGGTGTTTTTATGCCTATTAAATCAAGCAGGACACTATTTCAATGTACATCTGTGTAATTATTTTGTTGCTTGCAAATACTGTTGTATATGATACAGTGTAACTGTCATGCATGCTGAGGCCATCTCCATTCCAAATGGCCTCGATTCTGGTAGAGTACACTATCATGGCGCTAGTACTGTTTCAGGGATTCGTCATTATGGTATCATTATCGACACAACTCAATATTGATGTGACTCAGCACCTGCTTAAGGAATCTTGCCATCCCTACATCAATTTTGGCACAATTCAACCTCTACCAATAGAGTCATGCCATTTCATCATCAGCATAGACGCAACTTATTCTAAGACCTGGTCATCTTCTGAGGATGTCATTGGTTCAGCCATCCAAGTTCTTTCTGGTGCACCATTCATATTAAGCATTGGCTTATTTAAAATCCCTCCTGCTATTACCTAGGTGCCCTGTTGTGGTTCTTGCTGACCCAAAAGCACATTAACTTGCACTTGTGTTCATTTGGTTTTGATTTTGACTTCCGTACCCAACTACCTTAATCCTCCTATGCTTATGATCAATTGGTTTGCCCTACCGTTATCCTGTTTTCTGCGCACTTGACCTTGGCTTGCTCTCCATTAAGTCTGGCCATTGCAAGGGCCAGTTGTACAGGGATCCCCTGGATTGTAAGGAAGGGGAGGCAACTCGATTCACAATTAGTGGTTCTGTTGAGGATGGTAGATCTGGTTAAAGGGGCTAGGAAGGTCCAGCTCAGAACGTTACAGGTGTTGCTTGGTCATCTAGCGTTCGCTTGTCGCGTACTACCTATGGGTCGTGCTTTCTGTCGACGCCTGTCGTTGGCAACAGTTGGTATCAGGGTGCCACACCATTACATCAGAGTCACGGCCAAGCTGCGGGCGGACTTCCAGGTATGGAGTTCCTTCCTAGAAAAATATAATGGGCGGTCGTGCTGGTTGCAAGAAGCGGTGTCGAATTCTGAGTTGAATCTCTTCACTGATGCGTCTGGTTCAGTCGGGTTTCGGGTCTTTTTTAGGGGCAAGTGGTGTGCAGCGGTGTGGCCGCCAGAAAGGCGTGATTCCGACGTGATGCATAACCTTACCATCCCAGAACTTTTCCCCATAGTGGTGGCTCTGGCATTGTGGGGGGAGGACCTGTGGGATCGGGTGGTGGTTTTTCACACGGACAATATGAGTGTTGTCCATGTGATTAACCGATCGTCTTCTGCGTCTCCTTCTGTTTTGGCTCTCTTGCGACATCTGGTGTTGCTTAGTTTGCAATTTAATGTGTGGATGCAGGCCCGGCATGTACCGGGGGAGCTGAACGTGGTAGCTGACTCTCTTTCTTGGTTTCAGTGGGACCGGTTTCGGGAGTCGGCTCCAGAAGCAGATCGCGTGGGTCTTCGCTGCCCTTCCTACTTATGGGACCTAATTTCGGAGGCTTGATGTCCTTGGTTTCGGACTCCTTGTCTGCCCCTACTTGGAAGGCATACAGGTCGGTGTGGGTAGGTTGGTTGGCTTTGGTGGATGGGTCAGTGCGGCTGTCGTCTGAGGCGGCCCGGGTGGAGATCACTTTAAGGTATCTGGATGCGTTACTCGCTAGTGGTAGGTCTTGTTCGGCGGCAGACAAGGCGTGGTCTGCCCTGTCTTTCCTGTTTCGGTTTTTGGGATGGAGGGACATCACCAGGGAGTTTTGCTTACAGAGGGTTATGTGAGGTTGGAGGAGTCGGAGAGGTCCGGACAGACGTCGGCCGATCTCCTTCGACTTGCTGGGTCAATTGTTGGCTGCTCTTCCGGCCATCTGTGTATCACCAGGTGAGTGTCTGCTTTTTCAGGTGGCATTCTCCTTTTGCTTCTTTGGTGCGCTTAGGGTGGGGGAGCTGGTGGCACCTTCCCGGCGGGCGATTCCCCCAACTGCTGTCGGATGTCCGCTGGTCTGATATG
This sequence comes from Pelobates fuscus, assembly GCF_036172605.1. Taxonomy (NCBI): domain Eukaryota; kingdom Metazoa; phylum Chordata; class Amphibia; order Anura; family Pelobatidae; genus Pelobates; species Pelobates fuscus. The sequence continues at coordinate 375,655,067 of NC_086318.1, read as the reverse complement.
TTTGTGGACTTGCATATTCGTAGGTCTAAGACGGATCAGTCAGTAAGGGGCATGTGGTTGCGAGTGGGGCGTACTGGTGGGATGTTGTGCCTGGTGCGGCTGTTTGGTCAGTATCTGTCCATTCGGCCGTCGTCTGTGGCTTTGCTGTTTCATGCGGATGGGTCTCCGTTGACGCATTTTCAGTTCGCATCGATGCTGGGTAGGCGTTGCAGTATTGTGGTCAAGTTCCAACCGGTTTCTCTCCTCATTCATTTAGGATCGGAGCAGCCACTAAGGCTAGTGTTTTGGGATATTCGGGGTAGCAGGTGCAGCACTTGGGTAGATGGTCATCTCGTAGGTATCAGCTGTACGTGCGGCCTCATTTACTGTAACTTGTCCTCTGTTTTAGGGTGTTCTTTCCGGGAAGGTTTGGATTGTAGGACACTCTTTCATCTATTGGACAGCTCGACGGGCAGAGTCACGTTCCTATGGTTGAAATTTGGGGATCCCAGCCGAGTTAGCAAGGGTTCGTTGGAGGGGTATCCGGGGTCTGTCATGGTGCCAAATCTGCACGGAGTGCATTTCTTTCAGCAGGTTTGTGTCTGGGTCAGTTGTCATTGTAATCCATGCAGGGGGTAATGACCTAGGGAGGGTAAGGACGGTGGATTTAATACACGATGTACGGCGGGACTTGGCTCGGTGCATGGCATTATTTGCAGAGTGTTGTTTGGTGTGGTCAGAGATTGTCCCCCGTCCATGCTGGCAAGCCTTGCCGCATGCAAAAGGGTTGGAGAGGGCTAGGCGGAAGTTTAATGTGGCGATTTCGAGGTTTGTTCGATGCCTTGGTGGTGTGTCAGTTTGACACACGGAGTTGGAGGGGGACAATCAGAGTTTAATGAGGGCTGATGGGGTTCATCTGAATCTGTCAGGGTACCTGAAGTCTCTACCTTTGAGAGGGGTAGAGACTTAGAAGTTTATCCGTCCGGACGGCATGTCTCCTCCCGCGGTTCACTCGGTCTTGCTAACGCCGGCCGCGAGGGAGTCACTTCCTTTTATAACAGGAGGACCGGAGGTAGACGTCATGACGCCAACCCGGAACGTCCTGCCACTCAAATCTCGGGAGACGAATCAGGACTCGCCGGAGGCGTGTCTTCTCTCCCTAGCCAGGATACTTAACAGTGGCTCTCTCATTCACTCATTGCCCTGTCGTGGTTCTAGTCCGCCTAGTCACACAGTGCTTTATTATTCACTTGTCTTTTGGTTCTGACCCGGCTTTGTTGTTTACTCTCCTGCCTTTCTGTTATCCTTGACCCGGCTTGCCTCTCGCTTACCTGTCCTCTCGTTCCCTCGACCTCGGCTTGTCTCTGACCATTCTATTGTAGTTATACGTTAGTCCGGCCATTCTAAGGACCGGTATACGTATCTGCTACTCTTTGTACTCTGCGTGTTGGATCCCTGACCCGATCCTGACATTACGACAGGGCCATGGATCCTGCAGGTACAAATTGTCAGCTTGGTTCTCCTGATCCTAGGCTTGACGCCATGGATCATAGGATGGATCAGATGGCTCTAGCACTACAGGCGCTGCTGTCTCGCCCTATTAATCCACCTGAGGAGATGCGTAATACGTCTGCTTCTTCTGTGGGTTCGGGGTTAGAGGTAGCTACTGTAGGTGCTTCTTCCCGAGTTACTCCACCTGTACGTTATGCTGGTTCCCCTGAGAGGTGTCGTGGCTTTTTGAACCAGATCAGTATTCATTTCGAGCTACAGCCCCGTTCATACCCTACTGATAGGGCAAAGGTGGGATTTATTATTACCTTACTCATTGAGAAAGCTCTGAGATGGGCTAATCCGTTGTGGGAGAATGATAATCCATTAGTCTATAACTATAATTCCTTTGTAGCTGCTTTTAAAAGAACTTTTGACCCTCCTGGCAGGAAGGCCAATGCAGCCAGATTACTGTTGCGCCTTAGACAAGACAACCAAACACTTGTGGATTATGCACTAGAGTTCAGGTCTTTGGCGTCAGAGGTAAAATGGAATGAACAGGCCTATATAGACGTATTCTTAAATGGATTATCTGATGTAATACTTGATGAGGTAGCGACAAGAGAGCTTCCCGAGAACCTGGAGGACTTAATTTCCTTTATCTCTCGTATTGACGAACGTCTAAGGGAGAGACAGAATACTCGAGATAGAACCGCTAAATCTTCCTCTAGACTAGCACCATCATTTCAAATTTCTGAAACCAAAGATCCACAGGTTTCAGAACCTATGCAGTTAGGCCTTACTCGTCTCTCAGAGGAGGAGAGACAGTTCAGGAGAAGAGAGGGACTGTGTATGTATTGTGGGGTCAGAGGTCATGTACGTTTGAGCTGTCCCAGCCGTCCGGGAAACGCTCGCACCTAAGTTTCTCTAGAGGACAGACCTTGGGTGTTTCGATTTTGTCCTCTACTCATAACTACAAAGAACATAGACTCCTATTACCGGTCTCTTTAACTTGGGAGAAGGGAACCTTAGAGACTATGGCATTGATAGACTCCGGTGCTGCTGAGAGTTTTATCGACCAAAAGTTTCTCACCAAACACACTATCCCATCCCAGTTAAGGAAGACACCATTGGCTGTTGAAGCCATTGATGGTAGACCTTTAGTTGAGCCTGTGATTTTCCGGGAAACCACACCTCTTTACTTAACTGCTGGTATTCTACACAAGGAGGAAATATCCTTACTACTCATTTCATCTCCTTCTGTTCCCATAGTCCTGGGATACTCCTGGCTTAAGAGACATAACCCTGTTATAGATTGGAGATCAGGGGAAATAGTTTCGTGGGGTCAGAATTGTCAAGAGAATTGTTTAAAGAAAGTGTCACCTCTTTGTAGTGTCAACTCACTTAATAACTCTACCAAAGTACAGATACCGTCCTTGTATCAAGATTTAAAGGCAGTATTTGACAAAAGAAAGGCTGATACCTTACCACCACATAGGCCTTTTGATTGCAAAATTAATTTACTTTCTGGTACCATGCCCCCCAGGGGTCATGTCTACCCTTTGTCTACGAATGAAAACTTAGTTCTAGAAGAGTATATTCGTGAAAACCTAGACAAGGGGTTCATTAGAAGATCCTCCTCTCCTGCTGGGGCTGGATTCTTTTTCGTTAAAAAGAAGGATGGTTCTTTAAGACCTTGCATTGACTACCGAGGCCTTAATAAGATAACCATCAGAAATGTATATCCGATTCCCTTGATCACCGAGCTTTTTGATCGATTAAAAAGTTCTAAAATTTTCACTAAGTTAGACCTTAGAGGTGCTTATAATTTGGTGAGAATCCACGAAGGTGACGAGTGGAAAACTGCATTCAATACTCGATATGGGCACTATGAGTATACTGTAATGCCTTTTGGTCTCTGCAATGCCCCGGCGGTATTTCAGGACCTTATTAATGAGGTTCTTAGGGAGTTTCAAGATGACTGTGTGATTGTATACCTTGATGATATACTTATACATTCCAGGGATATTGAGACTCACCACAGACAAGTCAGAAGGGTTTTACACAAACTTCTTCAGCATGGCTTATACTGCAAACTAGAGAAATGCAGCTTTGACCAATCCCAAACTACCTTTCTTGGATATGTGATTTCTGGGGAGGGGTTTGAAATGGACCCGGAGAAGCTCCAATCCATATTAGAGTGGCCTTTACCTAAGGGTCTCAAGGCTATCCAGAGATTCATTGGTTTCTCTAATTACTACAGACGTTTCATTAAGGGATACTCCTCTATCATTGCTCCCATCACCAATATGACCAAACAAGGGGCTGAGACTAAGAATTGGTCTACTGAAGCACTTCTGGCTTTTAAGACACTCAAGGAGCTGTTTGCTTCCGCACCAATTTTAGTTCACCCTGATACTACTCTACCTTTCCTACTCGAGGTTGACGCTTCTGAGACAGGTATAGGTGCTGTTCTGTCCCAAAGGTTGGGTGTAGATAAACCATTACATCCTTGTGGTTACTTTTCCAAAAAATTGTCAGGTACTGAAAGCAGATATGACATCGGTGACAGGGAGCTACTAGCGGTTATAATGGCCTTGAAGGAGTGGAGACATTTATTGGAGGGTACTTTGCATCCTGTTACTATTTTGACAGATCATAAAAACTTATCCTATATTGGAGAGGCTAAACGACTATCATCTAGACAGGTTCGTTGGTCCATATTTCTCACTCACTTCAACTACGTACTCACATATAGGCCAGGTTCTAAGAATTCTAAGGCCGACGCCTTATCTCGCCAATATGAACCTGCTGCTGTATCTGAGCCGGTTTTGTCCTCTATAGTCCCCAAGTGTAACATTATCGCTTACACTACTCTCAAAGTTCATTCTCCGCTACTTGATCAGATAAGGAACTTGCAGCATCTGGCACCTAGACTGACTCCGGCTTCCAGACTTTTCGTCCCTCCTGAACTCCAATTGGAGCTCTTACAGTGTCTTCACGAGAGTAAGGTGGCGGGTCATCCGGGTGTTCGCAAGACGTATTCTTTGATCTCCAAGGATTTCTGGTGGCCGTTGTTACGGAAGGATATTAAGGATTTTATCGGGGTTTGTGTGGTCTGTACTAAAACTAAACTACCACATTCACTTCCTTGTGGCCTTCTACAACCTCTGGAAATACCTGACAAACCTTGGTCCTGTGTGGCAATGGACTTTATTGTGGATCTGCCTGTTTCTAAAAAGCACACTGTTATCCTCACCGTAGTCGATAGGTTTACC